>NW_027288123.1:0-159497 GCF_047511675.1 Marmota flaviventris | reverse complement strand
GAGTAAATATTTGCAGAGATTCCAGTTAACTTGGAGCTCTGTTGAAGCTCTGTAAATGCTTTCTAAGGAAAGCGTATGTTCCTCGCCACCACTTAGGACCACTTCAACAGGAAACAAAGCACAGAGAGTACACCAGGAACTAATTGAGTGAGTCAAGCTTCAAGCAGCTAGCACAAACAGTGTTTGATTTAGAGTTCCAAATGCATGTATTCCTATAGGTTAAAATGAAGGGAAACATCCCCAAATGCAATGTCTTCCTGAAAGCACATGCTTCAACTTAGAAGAACGAAATTTTGGCAGGCAAATGCAACTGGTATACTCATCTTTCTTACCTAGGATCAACAAGCTCAAGTGAAAAAATATTCGCTGAAATTCCAGTAAACTTGGGAGTTTTGTGGAAGCTCTGCAAACACTTACATAAGAAAGCGTATTTTCCTTGCCTCTGCCTGGGGATACTTCAGCGGGGGACAATGCATAGAGAGTGCACTGAGAACTAATTGAGTGAGCCAAGTTTCAAACAGGTATCACAAACTGTGTTTGATTTAGCATTCCAAATGCATGTATTTACATAGGGAAAAAAGAAGTTAAACCTAAAAATTCAAAGTGTTCCTGCAAAGGAACTCTTCAACATAAGATTACGAAATTTGGGCTGCCAAGTGCAACCCATATACTCATTTTTGCTGCCAAGTTTCAACAAGATCGGGTGAAAAAACATTTGCTGAGAGTCCAGTAAACTCTTGAGTTCTGTGGATGCTCTAAAAACACGTTCAAATGAAAGTCTATTTTTCTTTGCTCTGCTTAGGGGTACATAAACCGGTAACGAAGCGTAGAGAGCACAATGAGAATTCATTCAGTGAGTCAAGTTTCAAGCAGCTAGCACAAACCGTGTTTGATTTAGATTTTCAAAAGCATGTATCCCTAGAGGGGAAAATGTAGTAAAACCTAAATATTCAAAGTCATCCTGCAAAGGAATGCTTCAACCTAGCAGAACAAAATGTGTGCAGCCAAGCGCAACTGGTATACACCTTTTTCCTACCAAGTATCAACAAGATAGGGTGACAAAATATTGGCTGAGGTTTCCGTAATCTCTGAGTTTTTTGGAAGCTCGGTGAATACTTTCCAAAGAAAGTGTGTTTTCCTTGCCTCTGCTTAGGGCTACTTCAACAGGGAACAATGCATAGAGAGTGCACTGAGAACTAGTTGAATGAGTCAAGTTACAAGCACACAGCAAAAACCGTGTTTGATTTAGAGTTCCATGTGCGTGTATCCCTATAGGGGAAAATGAAGTGAAACCTAAAATTTCAAAGTATTCCTGCAAACCAACTATTCAACCTAGAAGATCTAAATTTGGGCAGCCAAATGCAACCGGTATACTTATCTTTCCTGTCGAGTTAACAACAAGTTAGGGTGAAAAAATATTTGCTGAGATTCCAGGAAACTCAAAGTTCTGTGCAATCACTGCAAATGCTTTTTCCAATGAAAGTTTCTTTCCCTGGCCTCTGCTTAGGGTTACTTCAAGCAGCTAGCATAAACCGTGTTTGATTTATAAGTCCAAATGCATACGTCCCTATAAGGCAAAGTGAAGTGAAACCTAAAAATTCAAAGTGTTCCTGCAAACGAACTTTTCAACCTAGAAGAACGACATTTGGGTAGCTAAGTGCAACTGGTATACTCATCTTTCCTGACAAGGGTCATCAAGATCAGGTGAGTAAATATTTGCAGAGATTCCAGTTAACTTGGAGCTCTGTTGAAGCTCTGTAAATGCTTTCTAAGGAAAGCGTATGTTCCTCGCCTCCACTTAGGACCACTTCAACAGGGAACAAAGCACAGAGAGTACACCAGGAACTAATTGAGTGAGTCAAGCTTCAAGCAGCTAGCACAAACAGTGTTTGATTTAGAGTTCCAAATGCATGTATTCCTATAGGTTAAAATGAAGAGAAACCCCCCCAAATGCAATGTCTTCCTGAAAGCACATGCTTCAACTTAGAAGAACGAAATTTTGGCAGGCAAATGCAACTGGTATACTCATCTTTCTTACCTAGGATCAACAAGATCAAGTGAAAAAATATTCGCTGAAATTCCAACAAACATGGGAGTTTTGTGGAAGCTCTGCAAACACTTACATAAGAAAGCGTATTTTCCTTGCCTCTGCTTGGGGATACTTCAGCGGGGGACAATGCATAGAGAGTGCACTGAGAACTAATTGAGTGAGCCAAGTTTCAAACAGGTATCACAAACTGTGTTTGATTTAGCATTCCAAATGCATGTATTCACATAGGGAAAAAAGAAGTTAAACCTAAAAATTCAAAGTGTTCCTGCAAAGGAACTCTTCAACATAAGATTATGAAATTTGGGCTGCCAAGTGCAACCCATATACTCATTTTTGCTGCCAAGTTTCAACAAGATCGGGTGAAAAAACATTTGTTGAGAGTCCAGTAAACTCTTGAGTTCTGTGGATGCTCTACAAACACGTTCAAATGAAAGTCTATTTTTCTTTGCTCTGCTTAGGGGTACATAAACCGGTAACAAAGCGTAGAGAGCACAATGAGAATTCATTCAGTGAGTCAAGTTTCAAGCAGCTAGCACAAACTGTGTTTGATTTAGATTTTCAAAAGCATGTATCCCTAGAGGGGAAAATGTAGTAAAACCTAAATATTCAAAGTCATCCTGCAAAGGAATGCTTCAACCTAGCAGAACAAAATTTGTGCAGCCAAGCGCAACTGGTATACACCTTTTTCCTACCAAGTATCAACAAGATAGGGTGACAAAATATTTGCTGAGGTTTCCGTAATCTCTGAGTTTTTTGGAAGCTCGGTGAATACTTTCCAAAGAAAGTGTGTTTTCCTTGCCTCTGCTTAGGGCTACTTCAACAGGGAACAATGCATAGAGAGTGCACTGAGAACTAGTTGAATGAGTCAAGTTACAAGCACACAGCAAAAACCGTGTTTGATTTAGAGTTCCATGTGCGTGTATCCCTATAGGGGAAAATGAAGTGAAACCTAAAATTTCAAAGTATTCCTGCAAACCAACTATTCAACCTAGAAGATCTAAATTTGGGCAGCCAAATGCAACCGGTATACTTATCTTTTCTGTCGAGTTAACAACAAGTTAGGGTGAAAAAATATTTGCTGAGATTCCAGGAAACTCAAAGATCTGTGCAATCACTGCAAATGCTTTTTCCAATGAAAGTTTCTTTCCCTGGCCTCTGCTTAGGGTTACTTCAACAGAAAACAAAGCATAGAGATCGCACTGAGAACTAGTTGAGTGAGTTTCAGTTTCAAGCAGCTAGCATAAACCGTGTTTGATTTATAAGTCCAAATGCATACGTCCCTATAAGGAAAAGTGAAGTGAAACCTAAAAATTCAAAGGGTTCCTGCAAACGAACTTTTCAACCTAGAAGAACGACATTTGGGTAGCTAAGTGCAACTGGTATACTCATCTTTCCTGACAAGGGTCATCAAGATCAGGTGAGTAAATATTTGCAGAGATTCCAGTTATCTTGGAGCTCTGTTGAAGCTCTGTAAATGCTTTCTAAGGAAAGCATATGTTCCTCGCCTCCACTTAGGACCACTTCAACAGGGAACAAAGCACAGAGAGTACACGAGGAACTAATTGAGTGAGTCAAGCTTCAAGCAGCTAGCACAAACAGTGTTTGATTTAGAGTTCCAAATGCATGTATTCCTATAGGTTAAAATGAAGAGAAACCCCCCCAAATGCAATGTCTTCCTGAAAGCACATGCTTCAACTTAGAAGAACGAAATTTTGGCAGGCAAATGCAACTGGTATACTCATCTTTCTTACCTAGGATCAACAAGATCAAGTGAAAAAATATTCGCTGAAATTCCAGTAAACTTGGGAGTTTTGTGGAAGCTCTGCAAACACTTACATAAGAAAGCGTATTTTCCTTGCCTCTGCTTGGGGATACTTCAGCGGGGGACAATGCATAGAGAGTGCACTGAGAACTAATTGAGTGAGCCAAGTTTCAAACAGGTATCACAAACTGTGTTTGATTTAGCATTGCAAAGGCATGTATTCACATAGGGAAAAAAGAAGTTAAACCTAAAAATTCAAAGTGTTCCTGCAAAGGAACTCTTCAACATAAGATTACGAAATTTGGGCTGCCAAGTGCAACCCATATACTCATTTTTGCTGCCAAGTTTCAACAAGATCGGGTGAAAAAACATTTGCTGAGAGTCCAGTAAACTCTTGAGTTCTGTGGATGCTCTACAAACACGTTCAAATGAAAGTCTATTTTTCTTTGCTCTGCTTAGGGGTACATAAACCGGTAACGAAGCATAGAGAGCACAATGAGAATTCATTCAGTGAGTCAAGTTTCAAGCAGCTAGCACAAACCGTGTTTGATTTAGATTTTCAAAAGCATGTATCCCTAGAGGGGAAAATGTAGTAAAACCTAAATATTCAAAGTCATCCTGCAAAGGAATGCTTCAACCTAGCAGAACAAAATTTGTGCAGCCAAGCGCAACTGGTATACACCTTTTTCCTACCAAGTATCAACAAGATAGGGTGACAAAATATTGGCTGAGGTTTCCGTAATCTCTGAGTTTTTTGGAAGCTCGGTGAATACTTTCCAAAGAAAGTGTGTTTTCCTTGCCTCTGCTTAGGGCTACTTCAACAGGGAACAATGCATAGAGAGTGCACTGAGAACTAGTTGAATGAGTCAAGTTACAAGCACACAGCAAAAACCGTGTTTGATTTAGAGTTCCATGTGCGTGTATCCCTATAGGGGAAAATGAAGTGAAACCTAAAATTTCAAAGTATTCCTGCAAACCAACTATTCAACCTAGAAGATCTAAATTTGGGCAGCCAAATGCAACCTGTATACTTATCTTTCCTGTCGAGTTAACAACAAGTTAGGGTGAAAAAATATTTGCTGAGATTCCAGGAAACTCAAAGTTCTGTGCAATCACTGCAAATGCTTTTTCCAATGAAAGTTTCTTACCCTGGCCTCTGCTTAGGGTTACTTCAACAGAAAACAAAGCATAGAGATCGCACTGGGAACTGGTTGAGTGAGTTTCAGTTTCAAGCAGCTAGCATAAACCGTGTTTGATTTATAAGTCCAAATGAATACGTCCCTATAAGGAAAAGTGAAGTGAAACCTAAAAATTCAAAGTGTTCCTGCAAACGAACTTTTCAACCTAGAAGAACGACATTTGGGTAGCTAAGTGCAACTGGTATACTCATCTTTCCTGACAAGGGTCATCAAGATCAGGTGAGTAAATATTTGCAGAGATTCCAGTTAACTTGGAGCTCTGTTGAAACTCTGTAAATGCTTTCTAAGGAAAGCGTATGTTCCTCGCCTCCACTTAGGACCACTTCAACAGGGAACAAAGCACAGAGAGTACACCAGGAACTAATTGAGTGAGTCAAGCTTCAAGCAGCTAGCACAAACAGTGTTTGATTTAGAGTTCCAAATGCATGTATTCCTATAGGTTAAAATGAAGAGAAACCCCCCCAAATGCAATGTCTTCCTGAAAGCACATGCTTCAACTTAGAAGAACGAAATTTTGGCAGGCAAATGGAACTGGTATACTCATCTTTCTTACCTAGGATCAACAAGTTCAAGTGAAAAAATATTCGCTGAAATTCCAGTAAACTTGGGAGTTTTGTGGAAGCTCTGCAAACACTTACATAAGAAAGCGTATTTTCCTTGCCTCTGCTTGGGGATACTTCAGCGGGGGACAATGCATAGAGAGTGCACTGAGAACTAATTGAGTGAGCCAAGTTTCAAACAGGTATCACAAACTGTGTTTGATTTAGCATTCCAAATGCATGTATTCACATAGGGAAAAAAGAAGTTAAACCTAAAAATTCAAAAGTGTTCCTGCAAAGGAACTCTTCAACATAAGATTACGAAATTTGGGCTGCCAAGTGCAACCCATATACTCATTTTTGCTGCCAAGTTTCAACAAGATCGGGTGAAAAAACATTTGCTGAGAGTCCAGTAAACTCTTGAGTTCTGTGGATGCTCTACAAACACGTTCAAATGAAAGTCTATTTTTCTTTGCTCTGCTTAGGGGTACATAAACCGGTAACAAAGCGTAGAGATCACAATGAGAATTCATTCAGTGAGTTAAGTTTCAAGCAGCTAGCACAAACCGTGTTTGATTTAGATTTTCAAAAGCATGTATCCCTAGAGGGGAAAATGTAGTAAAACCTAAATATTCAAAGTCATCCTGCAAAGGAATGCTTCAACCTAGCAGAACAAAATTTGTGCAGCCAAGCGCAACTGGTATACACCTTTTTCCTACCAAGTATCAACAAGATAGGGTGACAAAATATTTGCTGAGGTTTCCGTAATCTCTGAGTTTTTTGGAAGCTCGGTGAATACTTTCCAAAGAAAGTGTGTTTTCCTTGCCTCTGCTTAGGGCTACTTCAACAGGGAACAATGCATAGAGAGTGCACTGAGAACTAGTTGAATGAGTCAAGTTACAAGCACACAGCAAAAACCGTGTTTGATTTAGAGTTCCATGTGCATGTATCCCTATAGGGGAAAATGAAGTGAAACCTAAAATTTCAAAGTATTCCTGCAAACCAACTATTCAACCTAGAAGATCTAAATTTGGGCAGCCAAATGCAACCGGTATACTTATCTTTCCTGTCGAGTTAACAACAAGTTAGGGTGAAAAAATATTTGCTGAGATTCCAGGAAACTCAAAGTTCTGTGCAATCACTGCAAATGCTTTTTCCAATGAAAGTTTCTTTCCCTGGCCTCTGCTTAGGGTTACTTCAACAGAAAACAAAGCATAGAGATCGCACTGAGAACTAGTTGAGTGAGTTTCAGTTTCAAGCAGCTAGCATAAACCGTGTTTGATTTATAAGTCCAAAAGCATACGTCCCTATAATGAAAAGTGAAGTGAAACCTAAAAATTCAAAGTGTTCCTGCAAACGAACTTTTCAACCTAGAAGAACGACATTTGGGTAGCTAAGTGCAACTGGTATACTCATCTTTCCTGACAAGGGTCATCAAGATCAGGTGAGTAAATATTTGCAGAGATTCCAGTTAACTTGGAGCTCTGTTGAAACTCTGTAAATGCTTTCTAAGGAAAGCGTATGTTCCTCGCCTCCACTTAGGACCACTTCAACAGGGAACAAAGCACAGAGAGTACACCAGGAACTAATTGAGTGAGTCAAGCTTCAAGCAGCTAGCACAAACAGTGTTTGATTTAGAGTTCCAAATGCATGTATTCCTATAGGTTAAAATGAAGAGAAACCCCCCCAAATGCAATGTCTTCCTGAAAGCACATGCTTCAACTTAGAAGAACGAAATTTTGGCAGGCAAATGGAACTGGTATACTCATCTTTCTTACCTAGGATCAACAAGTTCAAGTGAAAAAATATTCGCTGAAATTCCAGTAAACTTGGGAGTTTTGTGGAAGCTCTGCAAACACTTACATAAGAAAGCGTATTTTCCTTGCCTCTGCTTGGGGATACTTCAGCGGGGGACAATGCATAGAGAGTGCACTGAGAACTAATTGAGTGAGCCAAGTTTCAAACAGGTATCACAAACTGTGTTTGATTTAGCATTCCAAATGCATGTATTCACATAGGGAAAAAAGAAGTTAAACCTAAAAATTCAAAAGTGTTCCTGCAAAGGAACTCTTCAACATAAGATTACGAAATTTGGGCTGCCAAGTGCAACCCATATACTCATTTTTGCTGCCAAGTTTCAACAAGATCGGGTGAAAAAACATTTGCTGAGAGTCCAGTAAACTCTTGAGTTCTGTGGATGCTCTACAAACACGTTCAAATGAAAGTCTATTTTTCTTTGCTCTGCTTAGGGGTACATAAACCGGTAACAAAGCGTAGAGATCACAATGAGAATTCATTCAGTGAGTTAAGTTTCAAGCAGCTAGCACAAACCGTGTTTGATTTAGATTTTCAAAAGCATGTATCCCTAGAGGGGAAAATGTAGTAAAACCTAAATATTCAAAGTCATCCTGCAAAGGAATGCTTCAACCTAGCAGAACAAAATTTGTGCAGCCAAGCGCAACTGGTATACACCTTTTTCCTACCAAGTATCAACAAGATAGGGTGACAAAATATTTGCTGAGGTTTCCGTAATCTCTGAGTTTTTTGGAAGCTCGGTGAATACTTTCCAAAGAAAGTGTGTTTTCCTTGCCTCTGCTTAGGGCTACTTCAACAGGGAACAATGCATAGAGAGTGCACTGAGAACTAGTTGAATGAGTCAAGTTACAAGCACACAGCAAAAACCGTGTTTGATTTAGAGTTCCATGTGCATGTATCCCTATAGGGGAAAATGAAGTGAAACCTAAAATTTCAAAGTATTCCTGCAAACCAACTATTCAACCTAGAAGATCTAAATTTGGGCAGCCAAATGCAACCGGTATACTTATCTTTCCTGTCGAGTTAACAACAAGTTAGGGTGAAAAAATATTTGCTGAGATTCCAGGAAACTCAAAGTTCTGTGCAATCACTGCAAATGCTTTTTCCAATGAAAGTTTCTTTCCCTGGCCTCTGCTTAGGGTTACTTCAACAGAAAACAAAGCATAGAGATCGCACTGAGAACTAGTTGAGTGAGTTTCAGTTTCAAGCAGCTAGCATAAACCGTGTTTGATTTATAAGTCCAAAAGCATACGTCCCTATAAGGAAAAGTGAAGTGAAACCTAAAAATTCAAAGTGTTCCTGCAAACGAACTTTTCAACCTAGAAGAACGACATTTGGGTAGCTAAGTGCAACTGGTATACTCATCTTTCCTGACAAGGGTCATCAAGATCAGGTGAGTAAATATTTGCAGAGATTCCAGTTAACTTGGAGCTCTGTTGAAGCTCTGTAAATGCTTTCTAAGGAAAGCGTATGTTCCTCGCCTCCACTTAGGACCACTTCAACAGGGAACAAAGCACAGAGAGTACACCAGGAACTAATTGAGTGAGTCAAGCTTCAAGCAGCTAGCACAAACAGTGTTTGATTTAGAGTTCCAAATGCATGTATTCCTATAGGTTAAAATGAAGAGAAACCCCCCCAAATGCAATGTCTTCCTGAAAGCACATGCTTCAACTTAGAAGAACAAAATTTTGGCAGGCAAATGAAACTGGTATACTCATCTTTCTTACCTAGGATCAACAAGCTCAAGTGAAAAAATATTCGCTGAAATTCCAGTAAACTTGGGAGTTTTGTGGAAGCTCTGCAAACACTTACATAAGAAAGCGTATTTTCCTTGCCTCTGCTTGGGGATACTTCAGCGGGGGACAATGCATAGAGAGTGCACTGAGAACTAATTGAGTGAGCCAAGTTTCAAACAGGTATCACAAACTGTGTTTGATTTAGCATTGCAAAGGCATGTATTCACATAGGGAAAAAAGAAGTTAAACCTAAAAATTCAAAGTGTTCCTGCAAAGGAACTCTTCAACATAAGATTACGAAATTTGGGCTGCCAAGTGCAACCCATATACTCATTTTTGCTGCCAAGTTTCAACAAGATCGGGTGAAAAAACATTTGCTGAGAGTCCAGTAAACTCTTGAGTTCTGTGGATGCTCTACAAACACGTTCAAATGAATGTCTATTTTTCTTTGCTCTGCTTAGGGGTACATAAACCGGTAACAAAGCGTAGAGAGCACAATGAGAATTCATTCAGTGAGTCAAGTTTCAAGCAGCTAGCACAAACCGTGTTTGATTTAGATTTTCAAAAGCATGTATCCCTAGAGGGGAAAATGTAGTAAAACCTAAATATTCAAAGTCATCCTGCAAAGGAATGCTTCAACCTAGCAGAACAAAATGTGTGCAGCCAAGCGCAACTGGTATACACCTTTTTCCTACCAAGTATCAACAAGATAGGGTGACAAAATATTGGCTGAGGTTTCCGTAATCTCTGAGTTTTTTGGAAGCTCGGTGAATACTTTCCAAAGAAAGTGTGTTTTCCTTGCCTCTGCTTAGGGCTACTTCAACAGGGAACAATGCATAGAGAGTGCACTGAGAACTAGTTGAATGAGTCAAGTTACAAGCACACAGCAAAAACCGTGTTTCATTTAGAGTTCCATGTGCGTGTATCCCTATAGGGGAAAATGAAGTGAAACCTAAAATTTCAAAGTATTCCTGCAAACCAACTATTCAACATAGAAGATCTAAATTTGGGCAGCCAAATGCAACCGGTATACTTATCTTTCCTGTCGAGTTAACAACAAGTTAGGGTGAAAAAATATTTGCTGAGATTCCAGGAAACTCAAAGTTCTGTGCAATCACTGCAAATGCTTTTTCCAATGAAAGTTTCTTTCCCTGGCCTCTGCTTAGGGTTACTTCAACAGAAAACAAAGCATAGAGATCGCACTGAGAACTAGTTGAGTGAGTTTCAGTTTCAATCAGCTAGCATAAACCGTGTTTGATTTATAAGTCCAAAAGCATACGTCCCTATAAGGCAAAGTGAAGTGAAACCTAAAAATTCAAAGTGTTCCTGCAAACGAACTTTTCAACCTAGAAGAACGACATTTGGGTAGCTAAGTGCAACTGGTATACTCATCTTTCCTGACAAGGGTCATCAAGATCAGGTGAGTAAATATTTGCAGAGATTCCAGTTAACTTGGAGCTCTGTTGAAGCTCTGTAAATGCTTTCTAAGGAAAGCATATGTTCCTCGCCTCCACTTAGGACCACTTCAACAGGAAACAAAGCACAGAGAGTACACCAGGATCTAATTGAGTGAGTCAAGCTTCAAGCAGCTAGCACAAACAGTGTTTGATTTAGAGTTCCAAATGCATGTATTCCTATAGGTTAAAATGAAGGGAAACATCCCCAAATGCAATGTCTTCCTGAAAGCACATGCTTCAACTTAGAAGAACGAAATTTTGGCAGGCAAATGCAACTGGTATACTCATCTTTCTTACCTAGGATCAACAAGCTCAAGTGAAAAAATATTCGCTGAAATTCCAGTCAACTTGGGAGTTTTGTGGAAGCTCTGCAAACACTTACATAAGAAAGCGTATTTTCCTTGCCTCTGCTTGGGGATACTTCAGCGGGGGACAATGCATAGAGAGTGCACTGAGAACTAATTGAGTGAGCCAAGTTTCAAACAGGTATCACAAACTGTGTTTGATTTAGCATTCCAAATGCATGTATTCACATAGGGAACAAAGAAGTTAAACCTAAAAATTCAAAGTGTTCCTGCAAAGGAACTCTTCAACATAAGATTACGAAATTTGGGCTGCCAAGTGCAACCCATATACTCATTTTTGCTGCCAAGTTTCAACAAAATCGGGTGAAAAAACATTTGCTGAGAGTCCAGTAAACTCTTGAGTTCTGTGGATGCTCTAAAAACACGTTCAAATGAAAGTCTATTTTTCTTTGCTCTGCTTAGGGGTACATAAACCGGTAACGAAGCGTAGAGAGCACAATGAGAATTCATTCAGTGAGTCAAGTTTCAAGCAGCTAGCACAAACCGTGTTTGATTTAGATTTTCAAAAGCATGTATCCCTAGAGGGGAAAATGTAGTAAAACCTAAATATTCAAAGTCATCCTGCAAAGGAATGCTTCAACCTAGCAGAAAAAAATTTGTGCAGCCAAGCACAACTGGTATACACCTTTTTCCTACCAAGTATCAACAAGATAGGGTGACAAAATATTGGCTGAGGTTTCCGTAATCTCTGAGTTTTTTGGAAGCTCGGTGAATACTTTCCAAAGAAAGTGTGTTTTCCTTGCCTCTGCTTAGGGCTACTTCAACAGGGAACAATGCATAGAGAGTGCACTGAGAACTAGTTGAATGAGTCAAGTTACAAGCACACAGCAAAAACCGTGTTTGATTTAGAGTTCCATGTGCGTGTATCCCTATAGGGGAAAATGAAGTGAAACCTAAAATTTCAAAGTATTCCTGCAAACCAACTATTCAACCTAGAAGATCTAAATTTGGGCAGCCAAATGCAACCGGTATACTTATCTTTCCTGTCGAGTTAACAACAAGTTAGGGTGAAAAAATATTTGCTGAGATTCCAGGAAACTCAAAGTTCTGTGCAATCACTGCAAATGCTTTTTCCAATGAAAGTTTCTTTCCCTGGCCTCTGCTTAGGGTTACTTCAAGCAGCTAGCATAAACCGTGTTTGATTTATAAGTCCAAATGCATACGTCCCTATAAGGCAAAGTGAAGTGAAACCTAAAAATTCAAAGTGTTCCTGCAAACGAACTTTTCAACCTAGAAGAACGACATTTGGGTAGCTAAGTGCAACTGGTATACTCATCTTTCCTGACAAGGGTCATCAAGATCAGGTGAGTAAATATTTGCAGAGATTCCAGTTAACTTGGAGCTCTGTTGAAGCTCTGTAAATGCTTTCTAAGGAAAGCGTATGTTCCTCGCCTCCACTTAGGACCACTTCAACAGGGAACAAAGCACAGAGAGTACACCAGGAACTAATTGAGTGAGTCAAGCTTCAAGCAGCTAGCACAAACAGTGTTTGATTTAGAGTTCCAAATGCATGTATTCCTATAGGTTAAAATGAAGAGAAACCCCCCCAAATGCAATGTCTTCCTGAAAGCACATGCTTCAACTTAGAAGAACGAAATTTTGGCAGGCAAATGCAAGTGGTATACTCATCTTTCTTACCTAGGATCAACAAGATCAAGTGAAAAAATATTCGCTGAAATTCCAGCAAACTTGGGAGTTTTGTGGAAGCTCTGCAAACACTTACATAAGAAAGCGTATTTTACTTGCCTCTGCTTGGGGATACTTCAGCGGGGGACAATGCATAGAGAGTGCACTGAGAACTAATTGAGTGAGCCAAGTTTCAAACAGGTATCACAAACTGTGTTTGATTTAGCATTCCAAATGCATGTATTCACATAGGGAAAAAAGAAGTTAAACCTAAAAATTCAAAGTGTTCCTGCAAAGGAACTCTTCAACATAAGATTACGAAATTTGGGCTGCCAAGTGCAACCCATATACTCATTTTTGCTGCCAAGTTTCAACAAGATCGGGTGAAAAAACATTTGCTGAGAGTCCAGTAAACTCTTGAGTTCTGTGGATGCTCTACAAACACGTTCAAATGAAAGTCTATTTTTCTTTGCTCTGCTTAGGGGTACATAAACCGGTAACAAAGCGTAGAGAGCACAATGAGAATTCATTCAGTGAGTCAAGTTTCAAGCAGCTAGCACAAACCGTGTTTGATTTAGATTTTCAAAAGCATGTATCCCTAGAGGGGAAAATGTAGTAAAACCTAAATATTCAAAGTCATCCTGCAAAGGAATGCTTCAACCTAGCAGAACAAAATGTGTGCAGCCAAGCGCAACTGGTATACACCTTTTTCCTACCAAGTATCAACAAGATAGGGTGACAAAATATTGGCTGAGGTTTCCGTAATCTCTGAGTTTTTTGGAAGCTCGGTGAATACTTTCCAAAGAAAGTGTGTTTTCCTTGCCTCTGCTTAGGGCTACTTCAACAGGGAACAATGCATAGAGAGTGCACTGAGAACTAGTTGAATGAGTCAAGTTACAAGCACACAGCAAAAACCGTGTTTGATTTAGAGTTCCATGTGCGTGTATCCCTATAGGGGAAAATGAAGTGAAACCTAAAATTTCAAAGTATTCCTGCAAACCAACTATTCAACCTAGAAGATCTAAATTTGGGCAGCCAAATGCAACCGGTATACTTATCTTTCCTGTCGAGTTAACAACAAGTTAGGGTGAAAAAATATTTGCTGAGATTCCAGGAAACTCAAAGTTCTGTGCAATCACTGCAAATGCTTTTTCCAATGAAAGTTTCTTTCCCTGGCCTCTGCTTAGGGTTACTTCAAGCAGCTAGCATAAACCGTGTTTGATTTATAAGTCCAAATGCATACGTCCCTATAAGGCAAAGTGAAGTGAAACCTAAAAATTCAAAGTGTTCCTGCAAACGAACTTTTCAACCTAGAAGAACGACATTTGGGTAGCTAAGTGCAACTGGTATACTCATCTTTCCTGACAAGGGTCATCAAGATCAGGTGAGTAAATATTTGCAGAGATTCCAGTTAACTTGGAGCTCTGTTGAAGCTCTGTAAATGCTTTCTAAGGAAAGCGTATGTTCCTCGCCTCCACTTAGGACCACTTCAACAGGGAACAAAGCACAGAGAGTACACCAGGAACTAATTGAGTGAGTCAAGCTTCAAGCAGCTAGCACAAACAGTGTTTGATTTAGAGTTCCAAATGCATGTATTCCTATAGGTTAAAATGAAGAGAAACCCCCCCAAATGCAATGTCTTCCTGAAAGCACATGCTTCAACTTAGAAGAACGAAATTTTGGCAGGCAAATGCAAGTGGTATACTCATCTTTCTTACCTAGGATCAACAAGATCAAGTGAAAAAATATTCGCTGAAATTCCAGCAAACTTGGGAGTTTTGTGGAAGCTCTGCAAACACTTACATAAGAAAGCGTATTTTACTTGCCTCTGCTTGGGGATACTTCAGCGGGGGACAATGCATAGAGAGTGCACTGAGAACTAATTGAGTGAGCCAAGTTTCAAACAGGTATCACAAACTGTGTTTGATTTAGCATTCCAAATGCATGTATTCACATAGGGAAAAAAGAAGTTAAACCTAAAAATTCAAAGTGTTCCTGCAAAGGAACTCTTCAACATAAGATTACGAAATTTTGGCTGCCAAGTGCAACCCATATACTCATTTTTGCTGCCAAGTTTCAACAAGATCGGGTGAAAAAACATTTGCTGAGAGTCCAGTAAACTCTTGAGTTCTGTGGATGCTCTACAAACACGTTCAAATGAAAGTCTATTTTTCTTTGCTCTGCTTAGGGGTACATAAACCGGTAACAAAGCGTAGAGAGCACAATGAGAATTCATTCAGTGAGTCAAGTTTCAAGCAGCTAGCACAAACCGTGTTTGATTTAGATTTTCAAAAGCATGTATCCCTAGAGGGGAAAATGTAGTAAAACCTAAATATTCAAAGTCATCCTGCAAAGGAATGCTTCAACCTAGCAGAACAAAATGTGTGCAGCCAAGCGCAACTGGTATACACCTTTTTCCTACCAAGTATCAACAAGATAGGGTGACAAAATATTTGCTGAGGTTTCCGTAATCTCTGAGTTTTTTGGAAGCTCGGTGAATACTTTCCAAAGAAAGTTTGTTTTCCTTGCCTCTGCTTAGGGCTACTTCAACAGGGAACAATGCATAGAGAGTGCACTGAGAACTAGTTGAATGAGTCAAGTTACAAGCACACAGCAAAAACCGTGTTTGATTTAGAGTTCCATGTGCGTGTATCCCTATAGGGGAAAATGAAGTGAAACCTAAAATTTCAAAGTATTCCTGCAAACCAACTATTCAACCTAGAAGATCTAAATTTGGGCAGCCAAATGCAACCGGTATACTTATCTTTTCTGTCGAGTTAACAACAAGTTAGGGTGAAAAAATATTTGCTGAGATTCCAGGAAACTCAAAGATCTGTGCAATCACTGCAAATGCTTTTTCCAATGAAAGTTTCTTTCCCTGGCCTCTGCTTAGGGTTACTTCAACAGAAAACAAAGCATAGAGATCGCACTGAGAACTAGTTGAGTGAGTTTCAGTTTCAAGCAGCTAGCATAAACCGTGTTTGATTTATAAGTCCAAATGCATACGTCCCTTTAAGGAAAAGTGAAGTGAAACCTAAAAATTCAAAGGGTTCCTGCAAACGAACTTTTCAACCTAGAAGAACGACATTTGGGTAGCTAAGTGCAACTGGTATACTCATCTTTCCTGACAAGGGTCATCAAGATCAGGTGAGTAAATATTTGCAGAGATTCCAGTTATCTTGGAGCTCTGTTGAAGCTCTGTAAATGCTTTCTAAGGAAAGCATATGTTCCTCGCCTCCACTTAGGACCACTTCAACAGGGAACAAAGCACAGAGAGTACACGAGGAACTAATTGAGTGAGTCAAGCTTCAAGCAGCTAGCACAAACAGTGTTTGATTTAGAGTTCCAAATGCATGTATTCCTATAGGTTAAAATGAAGAGAAACCCCCCCAAATGCAATGTCTTCCTGAAAGCACATGCTTCAACTTAGAAGAACGAAATTTTGGCAGGCAAATGCAACTGGTATACTCATCTTTCTTACCTAGGATCAACAAGCTCAAGTGAAAAAATATTCGCTGAAATTCCAGTAAACTTGGGAGTTTTGTGGAAGCTCTGCAAACACTTACATAAGAAAGCGTATTTTCCTTGCCTCTGCTTGGGGATACTTCAGCGGGGGACAATGCATAGAGAGTGCACTGAGAACTAATTGAGTGAGCCAAGTTTCAAACAGGTATCACAAACTGTGTTTGATTTAGCATTGCAAAGGCATGTATTCACATAGGGAAAAAAGAAGTTAAACCTAAAAATTCAAAGTGTTCCTGCAAAGGAACTCTTCAACATAAGATTACGAAATTTGGGCTGCCAAGTGCAACCCATATACTCATTTTTGCTGCCAAGTTTCAACAAGATCGGGTGAAAAAACATTTGCTGAGAGTCCAGTAAACTCTTGAGTTCTGTGGATGCTCTACAAACACGTTCAAATGAAAGTCTATTTTTCTTTGCTCCGCTTAGGGGTACATAAACCGGTAACAAAGCGTAGAGAGCACAATGAGAATTCATTCAGTGAGTCAAGTTTCCAGCAGCTAGCACAAACCGTGTTTGATTTAGATTTTCAAAAGCATGTATCCCTAGAGGGGAAAATGTAGTAAAACCTAAATATTCAAAGTTATCCTGCCAAGGAATGCTTCAACCTAGCAGAACAAAATTTGTGCAGCCAAGCGCAACTGGTATACACCTTTTTCCTACCAAGTATCAACAAGATAGGGTGACAAAATATTTGCTGAGGTTTCCGTAATCTCTGAGTTTTTTGGAAGCTCGGTGAATACTTTCCAAAGAAAGTGTGTTTTCCTTGCCTCTGCTTAGGGCTACTTCAACAGGGAACAATGCATAGAGAGTGCACTGAGAACTAGTTGAATGAGTCAAGTTACAAGCACACAGCAAAAACCGTGTTTGATTTAGAGTTCCATGTGCGTGTATCCCTATAGGGGAAAATGAAGTGAAACCTAAAATTTCAAAGTATTCCTGCAAACCAACTATTCAACCTAGAAGATCTAAATTTGGGCAGCCAAATGCAACCGGTATACTTATCTTTCCTGTCGAGTTAACAACAAGTTAGGGTGAAAAAATATTTGCTGAGATTCCAGGAAACTCAAAGTTCTGTGCAATCACTGCAAATGCTTTTTCCAATGAAAGTTTCTTTCCCTGGCCTCTGCTTAGGGTTACTTCAAGCAGCTAGCATAAACCGTGTTTGATTTATAAGTCCAAATGCATACGTCCCTATAAGGCAAAGTGAAGTGAAACCTAAAAATTCAAAGTGTTCCTGCAAACGAACTTTTCAACCTAGAAGAACGACATTTGGGTAGCTAAGTGCAACTGGTATACTCATCTTTCCTGACAAGGGTCATCAAGATCAGGTGAGTAAATATTTGCAGAGATTCCAGTTAACTTGGAGCTCTGTTGAAGCTCTGTAAATGCTTTCTAAGGAAAGTGTATGTTCCTCGCCTCCACTTAGGACCACTTCAACAGGGAACAAAGCACAGAGAGTACACCAGGAACTAATTGAGTGAGTCAAGCTTCAAGCAGCTAGCACAAACAGTGTTTGATTTAGAGTTCCAAATGCATGTATTCCTATAGGTTAAAATGAAGAGAAACCCCCCCAAATGCAATGTCTTCCTGAAAGCACATGCTTCAACTTAGAAGAACGAAATTTTGGCAGGCAAATGCAACTGGTATACTCATCTTTCTTACCTAGGATCAACAAGATCAAGTGAAAAAATATTCGCTGAAATTCCAGCAAACTTGGGAGTTTTGTGGAAGCTCTGCAAACACTTACATAAGAAAGCGTATTTTACTTGCCTCTGCTTGGGGATACTTCAGCGGGGGACAATGCATAGAGAGTGCACTGAGAACTAATTGAGTGAGCCAAGTTTCAAACAGGTATCACAAACTGTGTTTGATTTAGCATTCCAAATGCATGTATTCACATAGGGAAAAAAGAAGTTAAACCTAAAAATTCAAAGTGTTCCTGCAAAGGAACTCTTCAACATAAGATTATGAAATTTGGGCTGCCAAGTGCAACCCATATACTCATTTTTGCTGCCAAGTTTCAACAAGATCGGGTGAAAAAACATTTGCAGAGAGTCCAGTAAACTCTTGAGTTCTGTGGATGCTCTACAAACACGTTCAAATGAAAGTCTATTTTTCTTTGCTCTGCTTAGGGGTACATAAACCGGTAACAAAGCGTAGAGAGCACAATGAGAATTCATTCAGTGAGTCAAGTTTCAAGCAGCTAGCACAAACCGTGTTTGATTTAGATTTTCAAAAGCATGTATCCCTAGAGGGGAAAATGTAGTAAAACCTAAATATTCAAAGTCATCCTGCAAAGGAATGCTTCAACCTAGCAGAACAAAATGTGTGCAGCCAAGCGCAACTGGTATACACCTTTTTCCTACCAAGTATCAACAAGATAGGGTGACAAAATATTTGCAGAGGTTTCCGTAATCTCTGAGTTTTTTGGAAGCTCGGTGAATACTTTCCAAAGAAAGTGTGTTTTCCTTGCCTCTGCTTAGGGCTACTTCAACAGGGAACAATGCATAGAGAGTGCACTGAGAACTAGTTGAATGAGTCAAGTTACAAGCACACAGCAAAAACCGTGTTTGATTTAGAGTTCCATGTGCGTGTATCCCTATAGGGGAAAATGAAGTGAAACCTAAAATTTCAAAGTATTCCTGCAAACCAACTATTCAACCTAGAAGATCTAAATTTGGGCAGCCAAATGCAACCGGTATACTTATCTTTCCTGTCGAGTTAACAACAAGTTAGGGTGAAAAAATATTTGCTGAGATTCCAGGAAACTCAAAGTTCTGTGCAATCACTGCAAATGCTTTTTCCAATGAAAGTTTCTTTCCCTGGCCTCTGCTTAGGGTTACTTCAACAGAAAACAAAGCATAGAGATCGCACTGAGAACTAGTTGAGTGAGTTTCAGTTTCAAGCAGCTAGCATAAACCGTGTTTGATTTATAAGTCCAAATGCATACGTCCCTATAAGGCAAAGTGAAGTGAAACCTAAAAATTCAAAGTGTTCCTGCAAACGAACTTTTCAACCTAGAAGAACGACATTTGGGTAGCTAAGTGCAACTGGTATACTCATCTTTCCTGACAAGGGTCATCAAGATCAGGTGAGTAAATATTTGCAGAGATTCCAGTTAACTTGGAGCTCTGTTGAAGCTCTGTAAATGCTTTCTAAGGAAAGCGTATGTTCCTCGCCTCCACTTAGGACCACTTCAACAGGGAACAAAGCACAGAGAGTACACCAGGAACTAATTGAGTGAGTCAAGCTTCAAGCAGCTAGCACAAACAGTGTTTGATTTAGAGTTCCAAATGCATGTATTCCTATAGGTTAAAATGAAGAGAAACCCCCCCAAATGCAATGTCTTCCTGAAAGCACATGCTTCAACTTAGAAGAACGAAATTTTGGCAGGCAAATGCAACTGGTATACTCATCTTTCTTACCTAGGATCAACAAGATCAAGTGAAAAAATATTCGCTGAAATTCCAGTAAACATGGGAGTTTTGTGAAAGCTCTGCAAACACTTACATAAGAAAGCGTATTTTCCTTGCCTCTGCTTGGGGATACTTCAGCGGGGGACAATGCATAGAGAGTGCACTGAGAACTAATTGAGTGAGCCAAGTTTCAAACAGGTATCACAAACTGTGTTTGATTTAGCATTGCAAAGGCATGTATTCACATAGGGAAAAAAGAAGTTAAACCTAAAAATTCAAAGTGTTCCTGCAAAGGAACTCTTCAACATAAGATTACGAAATTTGGGCTGCCAAGTGCAACCCATATACTCATTTTTGCTGCCAAGTTTCAACAAGATCGGGTGAAAAAACATTTGCTGAGAGTCCAGTAAACTCTTGAGTTCTGTGGATGCTCTACAAACACGTTCAAATGAAAGTCTATTTTTCTTTGCTCTGCTTAGGGGTACATAAACCGGTAACGAAGCATAGAGAGCACAATGAGAATTCATTCAGTGAGTCAAGTTTCAAGCAGCTAGCACAAACCGTGTTTGATTTAGATTTTCAAAAGCATGTATCCCTAGAGGGGAAAATGTAGTAAAACCTAAATATTCAAAGTCATCCTGCAAAGGAATGCTTCAACCTAGCAGAACAAAATTTGTGCAGCCAAGCGCAACTGGTATACACCTTTTTCCTACCAAGTATCAACAAGATAGGGTGACAAAATATTTGCTGAGGTTTCCGTAATCTCTGAGTTTTTTGGAAGCTCGGTGAATACTTTCCAAAGAAAGTGTGTTTTCCTTGCCTCTGCTTAGGGCTACTTCAACAGGGAACAATGCATAGAGAGTGCACTGAGAACTAGTTGAATGAGTCAAGTTACAAGCACACAGCAAAAACCGTGTTTGATTTAGAGTTCCATGTGCGTGTATCCCTATAGGGGAAAATGAAGTGAAACCTAAAATTTCAAAGTATTCCTGCAAACCAACTATTCAACCTAGAAGATCTAAATTTGGGCAGCCAAACGCAACCGGTATACTTATCTTTCCTGTCGAGTTAACAACAAGTTAGGGTGAAAAAATATTTGCTGAGATTCCAGGAAACTCAAAGTTCTGTGCAATCACTGCAAATGCTTTTTCCAATGAAAGTTTCTTTCCCTGGCCTCTGCTTAGGGTTACTTCAACAGAAAACAAAGCATAGAGATCGCACTGGGAACTGGTTGAGTGAGTTTCAGTTTCAAGCAGCTAGCATAAACCGTGTTTGATTTATAAGTCCAAATGCATACGTCCCTATAAGGAAAAGTGAAGTGAAACCTAAAAATTCAAAGTGTTCCTGCAAACGAACTTTTCAACCTAGAAGAACGACATTTGGGTAGCTAAGTGCAACTGGTATACTCATCTTTCCTGACAAGGGTCATCAAGATCAGGTGAGTAAATATTTGCAGAGATTCCAGTTAACTTGGAGCTCTGTTGAAGCTCTGTAAATGCTTTCTAAGGAAAGCGTATGTTCCTCGCCTCCACTTAGGACCACTTCAACAGGGAACAAAGCACAGAGAGTACACCAGGAACTAATTGAGTGAGTCAAGCTTCAAGCAGCTAGCACAAACAGTGTTTGATTTAGAGTTCCAAATGCATGTATTCCTATAGGTTAAAATGAAGAGAAACCCCCCCAAATGCAATGTCTTCCTGAAAGCACATGCTTCAACTTAGAAGAACGAAATTTTGGCAGGCAAATGCAACTGGTATACTCATCTTTCTTACCTAGGATCAACAAGCTCAAGTGAAAAAATATTCGCTGAAATTCCAGTAAACTTGGGAGTTTTGTGGAAGCTCTGCAAACACTTACATAAGAAAGCGTATTTTCCTTGCCTCTGCTTGGGGATACTTCAGCGGGGGACAATGCATAGAGAGTGCACTGAGAACTAATTGAGTGAGCCAAGTTTCAAACAGGTATCACAAACTGTGTTTGATTTAGCATTCCAAATGCATGTATTCACATAGGGAAAAAAGAAGTTAAACCTAAAAATTCAAAAGTGTTCCTGCAAAGGAACTCTTCAACATAAGATTATGAAATTTGGGCTGCCAAGTGCAACCCATACACTCATTTTTGCTGCCAAGTTTCAACAAGATCGGGTGAAAAAACATTTGCTGAGAGTCCAGTAAACTCTTGAGTTCTGTGGATGCTCTACAAACACGTTCAAATGAAAGTCTATTTTTCTTTGCTCTGCTTAGGGGTACATAATCCGGTAATGAAGCGTAGAGAGCACAATGAGAATTCATTCAGTGAGTCAAGTTTCAAGCAGATAGCACAAACCGTGTTTGATTTAGATTTTCAAAAGCATGTATCCCTAGAGGGGAAAATGTAGTAAAACCTAAATATTCAAAGTCATCCTGCAAAGGAATGCTTCAACCTAGCAGAACAAAATGTGTGCAGCCAAGCGCAACTGGTATACACCTTTTTCCTACCAAGTATCAACAAGATAGGGTGACAAAATATTTGCTGAGGTTTCCGTAATCTCTGAGTTTTTTGGAAGCTCGGTGAATACTTTCCAAAGAAAGTGTGTTTTCCTTGCCTCTGCTTAGGGCTACTTCAACAGGGAACAATGCATAGAGAGTGCACTGAGAACTAGTTGAATGAGTCAAGTTACAAGCACACAGCAAAAACCGTGTTTGATTTAGAGTTCCATGTGCATGTATCCCTATAGGGGAAAATGAAGTGAAACCTAAAATTTCAAAGTATTCCTGCAAACCAACTATTCAACCTAGAAGATCTAAATTTGGGCAGCCAAATGCAACCGGTATACTTATCTTTCCTGTCGAGTTAACAACAATTTAGGGTGAAAAAATATTTGCTGAGATTCCAGGAAACTCAAAGTTCTGTGCAATCACTGCAAATGCTTTTTCCAATGAAAGTTTCTTTCCCTGGCCTCTGCTTAGGGTTACTTCAACAGAAAACAAAGCATACAGATCGCACTGAGAACTAGTTGAGTGAGTTTCAGTTTCAAGCAGGTAGCATAAACCGTGTTTGATTTATAAGTCCAAATGCATACGTCCCTATAAGGAAAAGTGAAGTGAAACCTAAAAATTCAAAGTGTTCCTGCAAACGAACTTTTCAACCTAGAAGAACGACATTTGGGTAGCTAAGTGCAACTGGTATACTCATCTTTCCTGACAAGGGTCATCAAGATCAGGTGAGTAAATATTTGCAGAGATTCCAGTTAACTTGGAGCTCTGTTGAAGCTCTGTAAATGCTTTCTAAGGAAAGCGTATGTTCCTCGCCTCCACTTAGGACCACTTCAACAGGGAACAAAGCACAGAGAGTACACCAGGAACTAATTGAGTGAGTCAAGCTTCAAGCAGCTAGCACAAACAGTGTTTGATTTAGAGTTCCAAATGCATGTATTCCTATAGGTTAAAATGAAGAGAAACCCCCCCAAATGCAATGTCTTCCTGAAAGCACATGCTTCAACTTAGAAGAACGAAATTTTGGCAGGCAAATGCAACTGGTATACTCATCTTTCTTACCTAGGATCAACAAGATCAACTGAAAAAATAATCGCTGAAATTCCAGTAAACTTGGGAGTTTTGTGGAAGCTCTGCAAACACTTACATAAGAAAGCGTATTTTCCTTGCTTCTGCTTGGGGATACTTCAGCGGGGGACAATGCATAGAGAGTGCACTGAGATCTAATTGAGTGAGCCAAGTTTCAAACAGGTATCACAAACTGTGTTTGATTTAGCATTCCAAATGCATGTATTCACATAGGGAAAAAAGAAGTTAAACCTAAAAATTCAAAGTGTTCCTGCAAAGGAACTCTTCAACATAAGATTACGAAATTTGGGCTGCCAAGTGCAACCCATATACTCATTTTTGCTGCCAAGTATCAACAAGATCGGGTGAAAAAACATTTGCTGAGAGTCCAGTAAACTCTTGAGTTCTGTGGATGCTCTACAAACACGTTCAAATGAAAGTCTATTTTTCTTTGCTCTGCTTAGGGGTACATAATCCAGTAACGAAGCGTAGAGAGCACAATGAGAATTCATTCAGTGAGTCAAGTTTCAAGCAGCTAGCACAAACCGTGTTTGATTTAGATTTTCAAAAGCATGTATCCCTAGAGGGGAAAATGTAGTAAAACCTAAATATTCAAAGTCATCCTGCAAAGGAATGCTTCAACCTAGCAGAACAAAATGTGTGCAGCCAAGCGCAACTGGTATACACCTTTTTCCTACCAAGTATCAACAAGATAGGGTGACAAAATATTTGCTGAGGTTTCCGTAATCTCTGAGTTTTTTGGAAGCTCGGTGAATACTTTCCAAAGAAAGTGTGTTTTCCTTGCCTCTGCTTAGGGCTACTTCAACAGGGAACAATGCATCGAGAGTGCACTGAGAACTAGTTGAATGAGTCAAGTTACAAGCACACAGCAAAAACCGTGTTTGATTTAGAGTTCCATGTGCATGTATCCCTATAGGGGAAAATGAAGTGAAACCTAAAATTTCAAAGTATTCCTGCAAACCAACTATTCAACCTAGAAGATCTAAATTTGGGCAGCCAAATGCAACCGGTATACTTATCTTTCCTGTCGAGTTAACAACAAGTTAGGGTGAAAAAATATTTGCTGAGATTCCAGGAAACTCAAAGTTCTGTGCAATCACTGCAAATGCTTTTTCCAATGAAAGTTTCTTTCCCTGGCCTCTGCTTAGGGTTACTTCAACAGAAAACAAAGCATAGAGATCGCACTGAGAACTAGTTGAGTGAGTTTCAGTTTCAAGCAGCTAGCATAAACCGTGTTTGATTTATAAGTCCAAATGCATACGTCCCTATAAGGCAAAGTGAAGTGAAACCTAAAAATTCAAAGTGTTCCTGCAAACGAACTTTTCAACCTAGAAGAACGACATTTGGGTAGCTAAGTGCAACTGGTATACTCATCTTTCCTGACATGGGTCATCAAGATCAGGTGAGTAAATATTTGCAGAGATTCCAGTTAACTTGGAGCTCTGTTGAAGCTCTGTAAATGCTTTCTAAGGAAAGCGTATGTTCCTCGCCTCCACTTAGGACCACTTCAACAGGGAACAAAGCACAGAGAGTACACCAGGAACTAATTGAGTGAGTCAAGCTTCAAGCAGCTAGCACAAACAGTGTTTGATTTAGAGTTCCAAATGCATGTATTCCTATAGGTTAAAATGAAGAGAAACCCCCCCAAATGCAATGTCTTCCTGAAAGCACATGCTTCAACTTAGAAGAACGAAATTTTGGCAGGCAAATGCAACTGGTATACTCATCTTTCTTACCTAGGATCAACAAGATCAAGTGAAAAAATATTCGCTGAAATTCCAGTCAACTTGGGAGTTTTGTGGAAGCTCTGCAAACACTTACATAAGAAAGCGTATTTTCCTTGCCTCTGCTTGGGGATACTTCAGCGGGGGACAATGCATAGAGAGTGCACTGAGAACTAATTGAGTGAGCCAAGTTTCAAACAGGTATCACAAACTGTGTTTGATTTAGCATTCCAAATGCATGTATTCACATAGGGAACAAAGAAGTTAAACCTAAAAATTCAAAGTGTTCCTGCAAAGGAACTCTTCAACATAAGATTACGAAATTTGGGCTGCCAAGTGCAACCCATATACTCATTTTTGCTGCCAAGTTTCAACAAGATCGGGTGAAAAAACATTTGCTGAGAGTCCAGTAAACTCTTGAGTTCTGTGGATGCTCTACAAACACGTTCAAACGAAAGTCTATTTTTCTTTGATCTGCTTAGGGGTACATAAACCGGTAACGAAGCGTAGAGAGCACAATGAGAATTCATTCAGTGAGTCAAGTTTCAAGCAGCTAGCACAAACCGTGTTTGATTTAGATTTTCAAAAGCATGTATCCCTAGAGGGGAAAATGTAGTAAAACCTAAATATTCAAAGTCATCCTGCAAAGGAATGCTTCAACCTAGCAGAACAAAATGTGTGCAGCCAAGCGCAACTGGTATACACCTTTTTCCTACCAAGTATCAACAAGATAGGGTGACAAAATATTTGCTGAGGTTTCCGTAATCTCTGAGTTTTTTGGAAGCTCGGTGAATACTTTCCAAAGAAAGTGTGTTTTCCTTGCCTCTGCTTAGGGCTACTTCAACAGGGAACAATGCATAGAGAGTGCACTGAGAACTAGTTGAATGAGTCAAGCTACAAGCACACAGCAAAAACCGTGTTTGATTTACAGTTCCATGTGCATGTATCCCTATAGGGGAAAATGAAGTGAAACCTAAAATTTCAAAGTATTCCTGCAAAAAAACTATTCAACCTAGAAGATCTAAATTTGGGCAGCCAAATGCAACCGGTATACTTATCTTTCCTGTCGAGTTAACAACAAGTTAGGGTGAAAAAATATTTGCTGAGATTCCAGGAAACTCAAAGTTCTGTGCAATCACTGCAAATGCTTTTTCCAATGAAAGTTTCTTTCCCTGGCCTCTGCTTAGGGTTACTTCAACAGAAAACAAAGCATAGAGATCGCACTGAGAACTAGTTGAGTGAGTTTCAGTTTCAAGCAGCTAGCATAAACCGTGTTTGATTTATAAGTCCAAATGCATACGTCCCTATAAGGAAAAGTGAAGTGAAACCTAAAAATTCAAAGTGTTCCTGCAAACGAACTTTTCAACCTAGAAGAACGACATTTGGGTAGCTAAGTGCAACTGGTATACTCATCTTTCCTGACTAGGGTCATCAAGATCAGCTGAGTAAATATTTGCAGAGATTCCAGTTAACTTGGAGCTCTGTTGAAGCTCTGTAAATGCTTTCTAAGGAAAGCGTATGTTCCTCGCCTCCACTTAGGACCACTTCAACAGGGAACAAAGCACAGAGAGTACACCAGGAACGAATTGAGTGAGTCAAGCTTCAAGCAGCGAGCACAAACCGTGTTTGATTTAGAGTTCCAAATGCATGTATTCCTATAGGTTAAAATGAAGAGAAACCCCCCCAAATGCAATGTCTTCCTGAAAGCACATGCTTCAACTTAGAAGAACGAAATTTTGGCAGGCAAATGCAACTGGTATACTCATCTTTCTTACCTAGGATCAACCAGATCAAGTGAAAAAATATTCGCTGAAATTCCAGTAAACTTGGGAGTTTTGTGGAAGCTCTGCAAACACTTACATAAGAAAGCGTATTTTCCTTGCCTCTGCTTGGGGATACTTCAGCGGGGGACAATGCATAGAGAGTGCACTGAGAACTAAGTGAGTGAGCCAAGTTTCAAACAGGTATCACAAACTGTGTTTGATTTAGCATTCCAAATGCATGTATTCACATAGGGAAAAAAGAAGTTAAACCTAAAAATTCAAAGTGTTCCTGCAAAGGAACTCTTCAACATAAGATTACGAAATTTGGGCTGCCAAGTGCAACCCATATACTCATTTTTGCTGCCAAGTTTCAACAAGATCGGGTGAAAAAACATTTGCTGAGAGTCCAGTAAACTCTTGAGTTCTGTGGATGCTCTACAAACACGTTCAAATGAAAGTCTATTTTTCTTTGCTCGGCTTAGGGGTACATAAACCGGTAACGAAGCGTAGAGAGCACAATGAGAATTCATTCAGTGAGTCAAGATTCAGGCAGCTAGCACAAACCGTGTTTGATTTAGATTTTCAAAAGCATGTATCCCAGAGGGGAAAATGTAGTAAAACCTAAATATTCAAAGTCATCCTGCAAAGGAATGCTTCAACCTAGCAGAACAAAATTAGTGCAGCCAAGCGCAACTGGTATACACCTTTTTCCTACCAAGTATCAACAAGATAGGGTGACAAAATATTTGCTGAGTTTTCCATAATCTCTGAGTTTTTTGGAAGCTCGGTGAATACTTTCCAAAGAAAGTGTGTTTTCCTTGCCTCTGCTTAGGGCTACTTCAACAGGGAACAATGCATAGAGAGTGCACTGAGAACTAGTTGAATGAGTCAAGTTACAAGCACACAGCAAAAACCGTGTTTGATTTAGTGTTCAATATGCATGTATCCCTATAGGGGAAAATGAAGTGAAACCTAAAATTTCAAAGTATTCCTGCAAACCAACTATTCAACCTAGAAGATCTAAATATGGGCAGCCAAATGCAACCGGTATACTTATCTTTCCTGTCAAGTTAACAACAAGTTAGGGTGAAAAAATATTTGCTGAGATTCCAGGAAACTCAAAGTTCTGTGCAATCACTGCAAATGCTTTTTCCAATGAAAGTTTCTTTCCCTGGCCTCTGCTTAGGGTTACTTCAACAGAAAACAAAGCATAGAGATCGCACTGAGAACTAGTTGAGTGAGTTTCAGTTTCAAGCAGCTAGCATAAACCGTGTTTGATTTATAAGTCCAAATGCATACGTCCCTATAAGGAAAAGTGAAGTGAAACCTAAAAATTCAAAGTGTTCCTGCAAACGAACTTTTCAACCTAGAAGAACGACATTTGGGTAGCTAAGTGCAACTGGTATACTCATCTTTCCTGACAAGGGTCATCAAGATCAGGTGAGTAAATATTTGCAGAGATTCCAGTTAACTTGGAGCTCTGTTGAAGCTCTGTAAATGCTTTCTAAGGAAAGCGTATGTTCCTCGCCTCCACTTAGGACCACTTCAACAGGGAACAAAGCACAGAGAGTACACCAGGAACTAATTGAGTGAGTCAAGCTTCAAGCAGCTAGCACAAACAGTGTTTGATTTAGAGTTCCAAATGCATGTATTCCTATAGGTTAAAATGAAGAGAAACCCCCCCAAATGCAATGTCTTCCTGAAAGCACATGCTTCAACTTAGAAGAACGAAATTTTGGCAGGCAAATGCAACTGGTATACTCATCTTTCTTACCTAGGATCAACAAGATCAAGTGAAAAAATATTCGCTGAAATTCCAGTCAACTTGGGAGTTTTGTGGAAGCTCTGCAAACACTTACATAAGAAAGTGTATTTTCCTTGCCTCTGCTTGGGGATACTTCAGCGGGGGGACAATGCATAGAGAGTGCACTGAGAACTAATTGAGTGAGCCAAGTTTCAAACAGGTATCACAAACTGTGTTTGATTTAGCATTGCAAAGGCATGTATTCACATAGGGAAAAAAGAAGTTAAACCTAAAAATTCAAAGTGTTCCTGCAAAGGAACTCTTCAACATAAGATTACGAAATTTGGGCTGCCAAGTGCAACCCATATACTCATTTTTGCTGCCAAGTTTCAACAAGATCGGGTGAAAAAACATTTGCTGAGAGTCCAGGAAACTCTTGAGTTCTGTGGATGCTCTACAAACACGTTCAAATGAAAGTCTATTTTTCTTTGCTCTGCTTAGGGGTACATAAACCAGTAACGAAGCGTAGAGAGCACAATGAGAATTCATTCAGTGAGTCAAGTTTCAAGCAGCTAGCACAAACCGTGTTTGATTTAGATTTTCAAAAGCATGTATCCCTAGAGGGGAAAATGTAGTAAAACCTAAATATTCAAAGTCATCCTGCAAAGGAATGCTTCAACCTAGCAGAACAAAATTTGTGCAGCCAAGCGCAACTGGTATACAACTTTTTCCTACCAAGTATCAACAAGATAGGGTGACAAAATATTTGCTGAGGTTTCCGTAATCTCTGAGTTTTTTGGAAGCTCAGTGAATACTTTCCAAAAAAGTGTGTTTTCCTTGCCTCTGCTTAGGGCTACTTCAACAGGGAACAATGCATAGAGAGTGCACTGAGAACTAGTTGAATGAGTCAAGTTACAAGCACACAGCAAAAAGCGTGTTTGATTTAGAGTTCCATGTGCATGAATCCCTATAGGGGAAAATGAAGTGAAACCTAAAATTTCAAAGTATTCCTGCAAACCAACTATTCAACCTAGAAGATCTAAATTTGGGCAGCCAAATGCAACCGGTATACTTATCTTTCCTGTCGAATTAACAACAAGTTAGGGTGAAAAAATATTTGCTGAGATTCCAGGAAATTCAAAGTTCTGTGCAATCACTGCAAATGCTTTTTCCAATGAAAGTTTCTTTCCCTGGCCTCTGCTTAGGGTTACTTCAACAGAAAACAAAGCATAGAGATCGCACTGAGAACTAGTTGAGTGAGTTTCAGTTTCAAGCAGCTAGCATAAACCGTGTTTGATTTATAAGTCCAAATGCATACGTCCCTATAAGGAAAAGTGAAGGGAAACCTAAAAATTCAAAGTGTTCCTGCAAACGAACTTTTCAACCTAGAAGAACGACATTTGGGTAGCTAAGTGCAACTGGTATACTCATCTTTCCTGACAAGGGTCATCAAGATCAGGTGAGTAAATATTTGCAGAGATTCCAGTTAACTTGGAGCTCTGTTGAAGCTCTGTAAATGCTTTCTAAGGAAAGCGTATGTTCCTCGCCTCCACTTAGGACCACTTCAACAGGGAACAAAGCACAGAGAGTACACCAGGAACTAATTGAGTGAGTCAAGCTCAAGCAGCTAGCACAAACAGTGTTTGATTTAGAGTTCCAAATGCATGTATTCCTATAGGTTAAAATGAAGAGAAACCCCCCCAAATGCAATGTCTTCCTGAAAGCACATGCTTCAACTTAGAAGAACGAAATTTTGGCAGGCAAATGCAACTGGTATACTCATCTTTCTTACCTAGGATCAACAAGATCAAGTGAAAAAATATTCGCTGAAATTCCAGTCAACTTGGGAGTTTTGTGGAAGCTCTGCAAACACTTACATAAGAAAGCGTATTTTCCTTGCCTCTGCTTGGGGATACTTCAGCGGGGGACAATGCATAGAGAGTGCACTGAGAACTAATTGAGTGAGCCAAGTTTCAAACAGGTATCACAAACTGTGTTTGATTTAGCATTCCAAATGCATGTATTCACATAGGGAAAAAAGAAGTTAAACCTAAAAATTCAAAGTGTTCCTGCAAAGGAACTCTTCAACATAAGATTACGAAATTTGGGCTGCCAAGTGCAACCCATATACTCATTTTTGCGGCCAAGTTTCAACAAGATCGGGTGAAAAAACATTTGCTGAGAGTCCAGTAAACTCTTGAGTTCTGTGGATGCTCTACAAACACGTTCAAACGAAAGTCTATTTTTCTTTGCTCTGCTTAGGGGTACATAAACCGGTAACGAAGCGTAGAGAGCACAATGAGAATTCATTCAGTGAGTCAAGTTTCAAGCAGCTAGCACAAACCGTGTTTGATTGAGATTTTCAAAAGCATGTATCCCTAGAGGGGAAAATGTAGTAAAACCTAAATATTCAAAGTCATCCTGCAAAGGAATGCTTCAACCTAGCAGAACAAAATTTGTGCAGCGAAGCGCAACTGGTATACACCTTTTTCCTACCAAGTATCAAAAAGATAGGGTGACAAAATATTTGCTGAGGTTTCCGTAATCTCTGAGTTTTTTGGAAGCTCGGTGAATACTTTCCAAAGAAAGTGTGTTTTCCTTGCCTCAGCTTAGGGCTACTTCAACAGGGAACAATGCATAGAGAGTGCACTGAGAACTAGTTGAATGAGTCAAGTTACAAGCACACAGCAAAAAGCGTGTTTGATTTAGAGTTCCATGTGCATGAATCCCTATAGGGGAAAATGAAGTGAAACCTAAAATTTCAAAGTATTCCTGCAAACCAACTATTCAACCTAGAAGATCTAAATTTGGGCAGCCAAATGCAACCGGTATACTTATCTTTCCTGTCGAGTTAACAACAAGTTAGGGTGAAAAAATATTTGCTGAGATTCCAGGAAACTCAAACTTCTGTGCAATCACTGCAAATGCTTTTTCCAATGAAAGTTTCTTTCCCTGGCCTCTGCTTAGCGTTACTTCAACAGAAAACAAAGCATAGAGATCGCACTGAGAACTAGTTGAGTGAGTTTCAGTTTCAAGCAGCTAGCATAAACCGTGTTTGATTTATAAGTCCAAATGCATACGTCCCTATAAGGAAAAGTGAAGTGAAACCTAAAAATTCAAAGTGTTCCTGCAAACGAACTTTTCAACCTAGAAGAACGACATTTGGGTAGCTAAGTGCAACTGGTATACTCATCTTTCCTGACAAGGGTCATCAAGATCAGGTGAGTAAATATTTGCAGAGATTCCAGTTAACTTGGAGCTGTGTTGAAGCTCTGTAAATGCTTTCTAAGGAAAGCGTATGTTCCTCGCCTCCACTTAGGACCACTTCAACAGGGAACAAAGCACAGAGAGTACACCAGGAACTAATTGAGTGAGTCAAGCTTCAAGCAGCTAGCACAAACAGTGTTTGATTTAGAGTTCCAAATGCATGTATTCCTATAGGTTAAAATGAAGAGAAACCCCCCCAAATGCAATGTCTTCCTGAAAGCACATGCTTCAACTTAGAAGAACGAAATTTTGGCAGGCAAATGCAACTGGTATACTCATCTTTCTTACCTAGGATCAACAAGCTCAAGTGAAAAAATATTCGCTGAAATTCCAGTAAACTTGGGAGTTTTGTGGAAGCTCTGCAAACACTTACATAAGAAAGCGTATTTTCCTTGCCTCTGCTTGGGGATACTTCAGCGGGGGACAATGCATAGAGAGTGCACTGAGAACTAATTGAGTGAGCCAAGTTTCAAACAGGTATCACAAACTGTGTTTGATTTAGCATTCCAAATGCATGTATTCACATAGGGAAAAAAGAAGTTAAACCTAAAAATTCAAAGTGTTCCTGCAAAGGAACTCTTCAACATAAGATTACGAAATTTGGGCTGCCAAGTGCAACCCATATACTCATTTTTGCGGCCAAGTTTCAACAAGATCGGGTGAAAAAAACATTTGCTGAGAGTCCAGTAAACTCTTGAGTTCTGTGGATGCTCTACAAACACGTTCAAACGAAAGTCTATTTTTCTTTGCTCTGCTTAGGGGTACATAAACCGGTAACGAAGCGTAGAGGGCACAATGAGAATTCATTCAGTGAGTCAAGTTTCAAGCAGCTAGCACAAACCGTGTTTGATTTAGATTTTCAAAAGCATGTATCCCTAGAGGGGAAAATGTAGTAAAACCTAAATATTCAAAGTCATCCTGCAAAGGAATGCTTCAACCTAGCAGAACAAAATTTGTGCAGCCAAGCGCAACTGGTATACACCTTTTTCCTACCAAGTATCAACAAGATAGGGTGACAAAATATTGGCTGAGGTTTCCGTAATCTCTGAGTTTTTTGGAAGCTCGGTGAATACTTTCCAAAGAAAGTGTGTATTCCTTGCCTCTGCTTAGGGCTACTTCAACAGGGAACAATGCATAGAGAGTGCACTGAGAACTAGTTGAATGAGTCAAGTTACAAGCACACAGCAAAAACCGTGTTTGATTTAGAGTTCCATGTGCATGTATCCCTATAGGGGAAAATGAAGTGAAACCTAAAATTTCAAAGTATTCCTGCAAACCAACTATTCAACCTAGAAGATCTAAATTTGGGCAGCCAAATGCAACCGGTATACTTATCTTTCCTGTCGAGTTAACAAGTTAGGATGAAAAAATATTTGCTGAGATTCCAGGAAACTCAAAGTTCTGTGCAATCACTGCAAATGCTTTTTCCAATGAAAGTTTCTTTCCCTGGCCTCTGCTTAGGGTTACTTCAACAGAAAACAAAGCATAGAGATCGCACTGAGAACTAGTTGAGTGAGTTTCAGTTTCAAGCAGCTAGCATAAACCGTGTTTGATTTATAAGTCCAAATGCATACGTCCCTATAAGGCAAAGTGAAGTGAAACCTAAAAATTCAAAGTGTTCCTGCAAACGAACTTTTCAACCTAGAAGAACGACATTTGGGTAGCTAAGTGCAACTGGTATACTCATCTTTCCTGACAAGGGTCATCAAGATCAGGTGAGTAAATATTTGCAGAGATTCCAGTTAACTTGGAGCTCTGTTGAAGCTCTGTAAATGCTTTCTAAGGAAAGCGTATGTTCCTCGCCTCCACTTAGGACCACTTCAACAGGGAACAAAGCACAGAGAGTACACCAGGAACTAATTGAGTGAGTCAAGCTTCAAGCAGCTAGCACAAACAGTGTTTGATTTAGAGTTCCAAATGCATGTATTCCTATAGGTTAAAATGAAGAGAAACCCCCCCAAATGCAATGTCTTCCTGAAAGCACATGCTTCAACTTAGAAGAACGAAATTTTGGCAGGCAAATGCAACTGGTATACTCATCTTTCTTACCTAGGATCAACAAGCTCAAGTGAAAAAATATTCGCTGAAATTCCAGTAAACTTGGGAGTTTTGTGGAAGCTCTGCAAACACTTACATAAGAAAGCGTATTTTCCTTGCCTCTGCTTGGGGATACTTCAGCGGGGGACAATGCATAGAGAGTGCACTGAGAACTAATTGAGTGAGCCAAGTTTCAAACAGGTATCACAAACTGTGTTTGATTTAGCATTCCAAATGCATGTATTCACATAGGGAAAAAAGAAGTTAAACCTAAAAATTCAAAGTGTTCCTGCAAAGGAACTCTTCAACATAAGATTACGAAATTTGGGCTGCCAAGTGCAACCCATATACTCATTTTTGCGGCCAAGTTTCAACAAGATCGGGTGAAAAAAACATTTGCTGAGAGTCCAGTAAACTCTTGAGTTCTGTGGATGCTCTACAAACACGTTCAAACGAAAGTCTATTTTTCTTTGCTCTGCTTAGGGGTACATAAACCGGTAACGAAGCGTAGAGGGCACAATGAGAATTCATTCAGTGAGTCAAGTTTCAAGCAGCTAGCACAAACCGTGTTTGATTTAGATTTTCAAAAGCATGTATCCCTAGAGGGGAAAATGTAGTAAAACCTAAATATTCAAAGTCATCCTGCAAAGGAATGCTTCAACCTAGCAGAACAAAATTTGTGCAGCCAAGCGCAACTGGTATACACCTTTTTCCTACCAAGTATCAACAAGATAGGGTGACAAAATATTGGCTGAGGTTTCCGTAATCTCTGAGTTTTTTGGAAGCTCGGTGAATACTTTCCAAAGAAAGTGTGTATTCCTTGCCTCTGCTTAGGGCTACTTCAACAGGGAACAATGCATAGAGAGTGCACTGAGAACTAGTTGAATGAGTCAAGTTACAAGCACACAGCAAAAACCGTGTTTGATTTAGAGTTCCATGTGCATGTATCCCTATAGGGGAAAATGAAGTGAAACCTAAAATTTCAAAGTATTCCTGCAAACCAACTATTCAACCTAGAAGATCTAAATTTGGGCAGCCAAATGCAACCGGTATACTTATCTTTCCTGTCGAGTTAACAAGTTAGGATGAAAAAATATTTGCTGAGATTCCAGGAAACTCAAAGTTCTGTGCAATCACTGCAAATGCTTTTTCCAATGAAAGTTTCTTTCCCTGGCCTCTGCTTAGGGTTACTTCAACAGAAAACAAAGCATAGAGATCGCACTGAGAACTAGTTGAGTGAGTTTCAGTTTCAAGCAGCTAGCATAAACCGTGTTTGATTTATAAGTCCAAATGCATACGTCCCTATAAGGCAAAGTGAAGTGAAACCTAAAAATTCAAAGTGTTCCTGCAAACGAACTTTTCAACCTAGAAGAACGACATTTGGGTAGCTAAGTGCAACTGGTATACTCATCTTTCCTGACAAGGGTCATCAAGATCAGGTGAGTAAATATTTGCAGAGATTCCAGTTAACTTGGAGCTCTGTTGAAGCTCTGTAAATGCTTTCTAAGGAAAGCGTATGTTCCTCGCCTCCACTTAGGACCACTTCAACAGGGAACAAAGCACAGAGAGTACACCAGGAACTAATTGAGTGAGTCAAGCTTCAAGCAGCTAGCACAAACAGTGTTTGATTTAGAGTTCCAAATGCATGTATTCCTATAGGTTAAAATGAAGAGAAACCCCCCCAAATGCAATGTCTTCCTGAAAGCACATGCTTCAACTTAGAAGAACGAAATTTTGGCAGGCAAATGCAACTGGTATACTCATCTTTCTTACCTAGGATCAACAAGATCAAGTGAAAAAATATTCGCTGAAATTCCAGTAAACTTGGGAGTTTTGTGGAAGCTCTGCAAACACTTACATAAGAAAGCGTATTTTCCTTGCCTCTGCTTGGGGATACTTCAGCGGGGGACAATGCATAGAGAGTGCACTGAGAACTAATTGAGTGAGCCAAGTTTCAAACAGGTATCACAAACTGTGTTTGATTTAGCATTCCAAATGCATGTATTCACATCGGGAAAAAAGAAGTTAAACCTAAAAATTCAAAGTGTTCCTGCAAAGGAACTCTTCAACATAAGATTACGAAATTTGGGCTGCCAAGTGCAACCCATATACTCATTTTTGCTGCCAAGTTTCAACAAGATCGGGTGAAAAAATATTTGCTGAGAGTCCAGTAAACTCTTGAGTTCTGTGGATGCTCTACAAACACGTTCAAATGAAAGTCTATTTTTCTTTGCTCTGCTTAGGGGTACATAAACCGGTAACGAAGCGTAGAGAGCACAATGAGAATTCATTCAGTGAGTCAAGTTTCAAGCAGCCAGCACAAACCGTGTTTGATTTAGATTTTCAAAAGCATGTATCCCTAGAGGGGAAAATGTAGTAAAACCTAAATATTCAAAGTCATCCTGCAAAGGAATGCTTCAACCTAGCAGAACAAAATTTGTGCAGCCAAGCGCAACTGGTATACACCTTTTTCCTACCAAGTATCAACAAGATAGGGTGGCAAAATATTTGCTGAGGTTTCCGTAATCTCTGAGTTTTTTGGAAGCTCGGTGAATACTTTCCAAAGAAAGTGTGTTTTCCTTGCCTCTGCTTAGGGCTACTTCAACAGGGAAAAAAGCATAGAGAGTGCACTGAGAACTAGTTGAATGAGTCAAGTTACAAGCACACAGCAAAAACCGTGTTTGATTTAGAGTTCCATATGCATGTATCCCTATAGGGGAAAATGAAGTGAAACCTAAAATTTCAAAGTATTCCTGCAAACCAACTAGTCAACCTAGAAGATCTAAATTTGGGCAGCCAAATGCAACCGGTATACTTATCTTTCCTGTCGAGTAAACAACAAGTTAGGGTGAAAAAATATTTGCTGAGATTCCAGGAAACTCAAAGTTCTGTGCAATCACTGCAAATGCTTTTTCCAATGGAAGTTTCTTTCCCTGGCCTCTGCTTAGGGTTACTTCAACAGAAAACAAAGCATAGAGATCGCACTGAGAACTAGTTGAGTGAGTTTCAGTTTCACGCAGCTAGCATAAACCGTGTTTGATTTATAAGTCCAAATGCATACGTCCCTATAAGGCAAAGTGAAGTGAAACCTAAAAATTCAAAGTGTTCCTGCAAACGAACTTTTCAACCTAGAAGAATGACATTTGGGTAGCTAAGTGCAACTGGTATACTCATCTTTCCTGACAAGGGTCATCAAGATCAGGTGAGTAAATATTTGCAGATATTCCAGTTAACTTGGAGTTCTGTTGAAGCTCTGTAAATGCTTTCTAAGGAAAGCGTATGTTCCTCGCCTCCACTTAGGACCACTTCAACAGGGAACAAAGCACAGAGAGTACACCAGGAACTAATTGAGTGAGTCAAGCTTCAAGCAGCTAGCACAAACAGTGTTTGATTTAGAGTTCCAAATGCATGTATTCCTATAGGTTAAAATGAAGAGAAACCCCCCCCAAATGCAATGTCTTCCTGAAAGCAGATGCTTCAACTTAGAAGAACGAAATTTTGGCAGGCAAATGCAACAGGTATACTCATCTTTCTTACCTAGGATCAACAAGATCAAGTGAAAAAATATTCGCTGAAATTCCAGTAAACTTGGGAGTTTTGTGGAAGCTCTGCAAACACTTACATAAGAAAGCGTATTTTCCTTGCCTCTGCTTGGGGATACTTCAGCAGGGGACAATGCATAGAGAGTGCACTGAGAACTAATTGAGTGAGCCAAGTTTCAAACAGGTATCACAAACTGTGTTTGATTTAGCATTCCAAATGCATGTATTCACATCGGGAAAAAAGAAGTTAAACCTAAAAATTCAAAGTGTTCCTGCAAAGGAACTCTTCAACATAAGATTACGAAATTTGGGCTGCCAAGTGCAACCCATATACTCATTTTTGCTGCCAAGTTTCAACAAGATCGGGTGAAAAAACATTTGCTGAGAGTCCAGTAAACTCTTGAGTTCTGTGGATGCTCTACAAACACGTTCAAATGAAAGTCTATTTTTCTTTGCTCGGCTTAGGGGTACATAAACCGGTAACGAAGCGTAGAGAGCACAATGAGAATTCATTCAGTGAGTCAAGTTTCAAGCAGCCAGCACAAACCGTGTTTGATTTAGATTTTCAAAAGCATGTATCCCTAGAGGGGAAAATGTAGTAAAACCTAAATATTCAAAGTCATCCTGCAAAGGAATGCTTCAACCTAGCAGAACAAAATTTGTGCAGCCAAGCGCAACTGGTATACACCTTTTTCCTACCAAGTATCAACAAGATAGGGTGACAAAATATTTGCTGAGGTTTCCGTAATCTCTGAGTTTTTTGGAAGCTCGGTGAATACTTTCCAAAGAAAGTGTGTTTTCCTTGCCTCTGCTTAGGGCTACTTCAACAGGGAACAATGCATAGAGAGTGCACTGAGAACTAGTTGAATGAGTCAAGTTACAAGCACACAGCAAAAAGCGTGTTTGATTTAGAGTTCCATGTGCATGAATCCCTATAGGGGAAAATGAAGTGAAACCTAAAATTTCAAAGTATTCCTGCAAACCAACTATTCAACCTAGAAGATCTAAATTTGGGCAGCCAAATGCAACCGGTATACTTATCTTTCCTGTCGAGTTAACAACAAGTTAGGGTGAAAAAATATTTGCTGAGATTCCAGGAAACTCAAACTTCTGTGCAATCACTGCAAATGCTTTTTCCAATGAAAGTTTCTTTCCCTGGCCTCTGCTTAGCGTTACTTCAACAGAAAACAAAGCATAGAGATCGCACTGAGAACTAGTTGAGTGAGTTTCAGTTTCAAGCAGCTAGCATAAACCGTTTTTGATTTATAAGTCCAAATGCATACGTCCCTATAAGGAAAAGTGAAGTGAAACCTAAAAATTCAAAGTGTTCCTGCAAACGAACTTTTCAACCTAGAAGAACGACATTTGGGTAGCTAAGTGCAACTGGTATACTCATCTTTCCTGACAAGGGTCATCAAGATCAGGTGAGTAAATATTTGCAGAGATTCCAGTTAACTTGGAGCTGTGTTGAAGCTCTGTAAATGCTTTCTAAGGAAAGCGTATGTTCCTCGCCTCCACTTAGGACCACTTCAACAGGGAACAAAGCACAGAGAGTACACCAGGAACTAATTGAGTGAGTCAAGCTTCAAGCAGCTAGCACAAACAGTGTTTGATTTAGAGTTCCAAATGCATGTATTCCTATAGGTTAAAATGAAGAGAAACCCCCCCAAATGCAATGTCTTCCTGAAAGCACATGCTTCAACTTAGAAGAACGAAATTTTGGCAGGCAAATGCAACTGGTATACTCATCTTTCTTACCTAGGATCAACAAGCTCAAGTGAAAAAATATTCGCTGAAATTCCAGTAAACTTGGGAGTTTTGTGGAAGCTCTGCAAACACTTACATAAGAAAGCGTATTTTCCTTGCCTCTGCTTGGGGATACTTCAGCGGGGGACAATGCATAGAGAGTGCACTGAGAACTAATTGAGTGAGCCAAGTTTCAAACAGGTATCACAAACTGTGTTTGATTTAGCATTCCAAATGCATGTATTCACATAGGGAAAAAAGAAGTTAAACCTAAAAATTCAAAGTGTTCCTGCAAAGGAACTCTTCAACATAAGATTACGAAATTTGGGCTGCCAAGTGCAACCCATATACTCATTTTTGCGGCCAAGTTTCAACAAGATCGGGTGAAAAAAACATTTGCTGAGAGTCCAGTAAACTCTTGAGTTCTGTGGATGCTCTACAAACACGTTCAAACGAAAGTCTATTTTTCTTTGCTCTGCTTAGGGGTACATAAACCGGTAACGAAGCGTAGAGGGCACAATGAGAATTCATTCAGTGAGTCAAGTTTCAAGCAGCTAGCACAAACCGTGTTTGATTTAGATTTTCAAAAGCATGTATCCCTAGAGGGGAAAATGTAGTAAAACTTAAATATTCAAAGTCATCCTGCAAAGGAATGCTTCAACCTAGCAGAACAAAATTTGTGCAGCCAAGCGCAACTGGTATACACCTTTTTCCTACCAAGTATCAACAAGATAGGGTGACAAAATATTGGCTGAGGTTTCCGTAATCTCTGAGTTTTTTGGAAGCTCGGTGAATACTTTCCAAAGAAAGTGTGTATTCCTTGCCTCTGCTTAGGGCTACTTCAACAGGGAACAATGCATAGAGAGTGCACTGAGAACTAGTTGAATGAGTCAAGTTACAAGCACACAGCAAAAACCGTGTTTGATTTAGAGTTCCATGTGCATGTATCCCTATAGGGGAAAATGAAGTGAAACCTAAAATTTCAAAGTATTCCTGCAAACCAACTATTCAACCTAGAAGATCTAAATTTGGGCAGCCAAATGCAACCGGTATACTTATCTTTCCTGTCGAGTTAACAAGTTAGGATGAAAAAAATATTTGCTGAGATTCCAGGAAACTCAAAGTTCTGTGCAATCACTGCAAATGCTTTTTCCAATGAAAATTTCTTTCCCTGGCCTCTGCTTAGGGTTACTTCAACAGAAAACAAAGCATAGAGATCGCACTGAGAACTAGTTGAGTGAGTTTCAGTTTCAAGCAGCTAGCATAAACCGTGTTTGATTTATAAGTCCAAATGCATACGTCCCTATAAGGCAAAGTGAAGTGAAACCTAAAAATTCAAAGTGTTCCTGCAAACGAACTTTTCAACCTAGAAGAACGACATTTGGGTAGCTAAGTGCAACTGGTATACTCATCTTTCCTGACAAGGGTCATCAAGATCAGGTGAGTAAATATTTGCAGAGATTCCAGTTAACTTGGAGCTCTGTTGAAGCTCTGTAAATGCTTTCTAAGGAAAGCGTATGTTCCTCGCCTCCACTTAGGACCACTTCAACAGGGAACAAAGCACAGAGAGTACACCAGGAACGAATTGAGTGAGTCAAGCTTCAAGCAGCGAGCACAAACCGTGTTTGATTTAGAGTTCCAAATGCATGTATTCCTATAGGTTAAAATGAAGAGAAACCCCCCCAAATGCAATGTCTTCCTGAAAGCACATGCTTCAACTTAGAAGAACGAAATTTTGGCAGGCAAATGCAACTGGTATACTCATCTTTCTTACCTAGGATCAACCAGATCAAGTGAAAAAATATTCGCTGAAATTCCAGTAAACTTGGGAGTTTTGTGGAAGCTCTGCAAACACTTACATAAGAAAGCGTATTTTCCTTGCCTCTGCTTGGGGATACTTCAGCGGGGGACAATGCATAGAGAGTGCACTGAGAACTAATTGAGTGAGCCAAGTTTCAAACAGGTATCACAAACTGTGTTTGATTTAGCATTCCAAATGCATGTATTCACATCGGGAAAAAAGAAGTTAAACCTAAAAATTCAAAGTGTTCCTGCAAAGGAACTCTTCAACATAAGATTACGAAATTTGGGCTGCCAAGTGCAACCCATATACTCATTTTTGCTGCCAAGTTTCAACAAGATCGGGTGAAAAAATATTTGCTGAGAGTCCAGTAAACTCTTGAGTTCTGTGGATGCTCTACAAACACGTTCAAATGAAAGTCTATTTTTCTTTGCTCTGCTTAGGGGTACATAAACCGGTAACGAAGCGTAGAGAGCACAATGAGAATTCATTCAGTGAGTCAAGTTTCAAGCAGCCAGCACAAACCGTGTTTGATTTAGATTTTCAAAAGCATGTATCCCTAGAGGGGAAAATGTAGTAAAACCTAAATATTCAAAGTCATCCTGCAAAGGAATGCTTCAACCTAGCAGAACAAAATTTGTGCAGCCAAGCGCAACTGGTATACACCTTTTTCCTACCAAGTATCAACAAGATAGGGTGACAAAATATTTGCTGAGGTTTCCGTAATCTCTGAGTTTTTTGGAAGCTCGGTGAATACTTTCCAAAGAAAGTGTGTTTTCCTTGCCTCTGCTTAGGGCTACTTCAACAGGGAAAAAAGCATAGAGAGTGCACTGAGAACTAGTTGAATGAGTCAAGTTACAAGCACACAGCAAAAACCGTGTTTGATTTAGAGTTCCATATGCATGTATCCCTATAGGGGAAAATGAAGTGAAACCTAAAATTTCAAAGTATTCCTGCAAACCAACTAGTCAACCTAGAAGATCTAAATTTGGGCAGCCAAATGCAACCGGTATACTTATCTTTCCTGTCGAGTAAACAACAAGTTAGGGTGAAAAAATATTTGCTGAGATTCCAGGAAACTCAAAGTTCTGTGCAATCACTGCAAATGCTTTTTCCAATGGAAGTTTCTTTCCCTGGCCTCTGCTTAGGGTTACTTCAACAGAAAACAAAGCATAGAGATCGCACTGAGAACTAGTTGAGTGAGTTTCAGTTTCACGCAGCTAGCATAAACCGTGTTTGATTTATAAGTCCAAATGCATACGTCCCTATAAGGCAAAGTGAAGTGAAACCTAAAAATTCAAAGTGTTCCTGCAAACGAACTTTTCAACCTAGAAGAATGACATTTGGGTAGCTAAGTGCAACTGGTATACTCATCTTTCCTGACAAGGGTCATCAAGATCAGGTGAGTAAATATTTGCAGATATTCCAGTTAACTTGGAGTTCTGTTGAAGCTCTGTAAATGCTTTCTAAGGAAAGCGTATGTTCCTCGCCTCCACTTAGGACCACTTCAACAGGGAACAAAGCACAGAGAGTACACCAGGAACTAATTGAGTGAGTCAAGCTTCAAGCAGCTAGCACAAACAGTGTTTGATTTAGAGTTCCAAATGCATGTATTCCTATAGGTTAAAATGAAGAGAAACCCCCCCCAAATGCAATGTCTTCCTGAAAGCAGATGCTTCAACTTAGAAGAACGAAATTTTGGCAGGCAAATGCAACAGGTATACTCATCTTTCTTACCTAGGATCAACAAGATCAAGTGAAAAAATATTCGCTGAAATTCCAGTAAACTTGGGAGTTTTGTGGAAGCTCTGCAAACACTTACATAAGAAAGCGTATTTTCCTTGCCTCTGCTTGGGGATACTTCAGCAGGGGACAATGCATAGAGAGTGCACTGAGAACTAATTGAGTGAGCCAAGTTTCAAACAGGTATCACAAACTGTGTTTGATTTAGCATTCCAAATGCATGTATTCACATCGGGAAAAAAGAAGTTAAACCTAAAAATTCAAAGTGTTCCTGCAAAGGAACTCTTCAACATAAGATTACGAAATTTGGGCTGCCAAGTGCAACCCATATACTCATTTTTGCTGCCAAGTTTCAACAAGATCGGGTGAAAAAACATTTGCTGAGAGTCCAGTAAACTCTTGAGTTCTGTGGATGCTCTACAAACACGTTCAAATGAAAGTCTATTTTTCTTTGCTCGGCTTAGGGGTACATAAACCGGTAACGAAGCGTAGAGAGCACAATGAGAATTCATTCAGTGAGTCAAGTTTCAAGCAGCCAGCACAAACCGTGTTTGATTTAGATTTTCAAAAGCATGTATCCCTAGAGGGGAAAATGTAGTAAAACCTAAATATTCAAAGTCATCCTGCAAAGGAATGCTTCAACCTAGCAGAACAAAATTTGTGCAGCCAAGCGCAACTGGTATACACCTTTTTCCTACCAAGTATCAACAAGATAGGGTGACAAAATATTTGCTGAGGTTTCCGTAATCTCTGAGTTTTTTGGAAGCTCGGTGAATACTTTCCAAAGAAAGTGTGTATTCCTTGCCTCTGCTTAGGGCTACTTCAACAGGGAACAATGCATAGAGAGTGCACTGAGAACTAGTTGAATGAGTCAAGTTACAAGCACACAGCAAAAACCGTGTTTGATTTAGAGTTCCATGTGCATGTATCCCTATAGGGGAAAATGAAGTGAAACCTAAAATTTCAAAGTATTCCTGCAAACCAACTATTCAACCTAGAAGATCTAAATTTGGGCAGCCAAATGCAACCGGTATACTTATCTTTCCTGTCGAGTTAACAAATTAGGGTGAAAAAATATTTGCTGAGATTCCAGGAAACTCAAAGTTCTGTGCAATCACTGCAAATGCTTTTTCCAATGAAAGTTTCTTTCCCTGGCCTCTGCTTAGGGTTACTTCAACAGAAAACAAAGCATAGAGATCGCACTGAGAACTAGTTGAGTGAGTTTCAGTTTCAAGCAGCTAGCATAAACCGTGTTTGATTTATAAGTCCAAATGCATACGTCCCTATAAGGCAAAGTGAAGTGAAACCTAAAAATTCAAAGTGTTCCTGCAAACGAACTTTTCAACCTAGAAGAACGACATTTGGGTAGCTAAGTGCAACTGGTATACTCATCTTTCCTGACAAGGGGCATCAAGATCAGGTGAGTAAATATTTGCAGAGATTCCAGTTAACTTGGAGCTCTGTTGAAGCTCTGTAAATGCTTTCTAAGGAAAGCGTATGTTCCTAGCCTCCACTTAGGACCACTTCAACAGGGAACAAAGCACAGAGAGTACACCAGGAACTAATTGAGTGAGTCAAGCTTCAAGCAGCTAGCACAAACAGTGTTTGATTTAGAGTTCCAAATGCATGTATTCCTATAGTTTAAAATGAAGAGAAACCCCCCCAAATGCAATGTCTTCCTGAAAGCACATGCTTCAACTTAGAAGAACGAAATTTTGGCAGGCAAATGCAACTGGTATACTCATCTTTCTTACCTAGGATCAACAAGATCAAGTGAAAAAATATTCGCTGAAATTCCAGTAAACTTGGGAGTTTTGTGGAAGCTCTGCAAACACTTACATAAGAAAGCGTATTTTCCTTGCCTCTGCTTGGGGATACTTCAGCGGGGGACAATGCATAGAGAGTGCACTGAGAACTAATTGAGTGAGCCAAGTTTCAAACAGGTATCACAAACTGTGTTTGATTTAGCATTCCAAATGCATGTATTCACATCGGGAAAAAAGAAGTTAAACCTAAAAATTCAAAGTGTTCCTGCAAAGGAACTCTTCAACATAAGATTACGAAATTTGGGCTGCCAAGTGCAACCCATATACTCATTTTTGCTGCCAAGTTTCAACAAGATCGGGTGAAAAAACATTTGCTGAGAGTCCAGTAAACTCTTGAGTTCTGTGGATGCTCTACAAACACGTTCAAATGAAAGTCTATTTTTCTTTGCTCTGCTTATGGGTACATAAACCGGTAACGAAGCGTAGAGAGCACAATGAGAATTCATTCAGTGAGTCAAGTTTCAAGCAGCTAGCACAAACCGTGTTTGATTTAGATTTTCAAAAGCATGTATCCCTAGAGGGGAAAATGTAGTAAAACCTAAATATTCAAAGTCATCCTGCAAAGGAATGCTTCAACCTAGCAGAACAAAATTTGTGCAGCCAAGCGCAACTGGTATACACCTTTTTCCTACCAAGTATCAACAAGATAGGGTGACAAAATATTTGCTGAGGTTTCCGTAATCTCTGAGTTTTTTGGAAGCTCGGTGAATACTTTCCAAAGAAAGTGTGTTTTCCTTGCCTCTGCTTAGGGCTACTTCAACAGGGAACAAAGCATAGAGAGTGCACTGAGAACTAGTTGAATGAGTCAAGTTACAAGCACACAGCAAAAACCGTGTTTGATTTAGAGTTCCATATGCATGTATCCCTATAGGGGAAAATGAAGTGAAACCTAAAATTTCAAAGTATTCCTGCAAACCAACTAGTCAACCTAGAAGATCTAAATTTGGGCAGCCAAATGCAACCGGTATACTTATCTTTCCTGTCGAGTAAACAACAAGTTAGGGTGAAAAAATATTTGCTGAGATTCCAGGAAACTCAAAGTTCTGTGCAATCACTGCAAATGCTTTTTCCAATGGAAGTTTCTTTCCCTGGCCTCTGCTTAGGGTTACTTCAACAGAAAACAAAGCATAGAGATCGCACTGAGAACTAGTTGAGTGAGTTTCAGTTTCACGCAGCTAGCATAAACCGTGTTTGATTTATAAGTCCAAATGCATACGTCCCTATAAGGCAAAGTGAAGTGAAACCTAAAAATTCAAAGTGTTCCTGCAAACGAACTTTTCAACCTAGAAGAATGACATTTGGGTAGCTAAGTGCAACTGGTATACTCATCTTTCCTGACAAGGGTCATCAAGATCAGGTGAGTAAATATTTGCAGATATTCCAGTTAACTTGGAGCTCTGTTGAAGCTCTGTAAATGCTTTCTAAGGAAAGCGTATGTTCCTCGCCTCCACTTAGGACCACTTCAACAGGGAACAAAGCACAGAGAGTACACCAGGAACTAATTGAGTGAGTCAAGCTTCAAGCAGCTAGCACAAACAGTGTTTGATTTAGAGTTCCAAATGCATGTATTCCTATAGGTTAAAATGAAGAGAAACCCCCCCAAATGCAATGTCTTCCTGAAAGCACATGCTTCAACTTAGAAGAACGAAATTTTGGCAGGCAAATGCAACTGGTATACTCATCTTTCTTACCTAGGATCAACAAGATCAAGTGAAAAAATATTCGCTGAAATTCCAGTAAACTTGGGAGTTTTGTGGAAGCTCTGCAAACACTTACATAAGAAAGCGTATTTTCCTTGCCTCTGCTTGGGGATACTTCAGCGGGGGACAATGCATAGAGAGTGCACTGAGAACTAATTGAGTGAGCCAAGTTTCAAACAGGTATCACAAACTGTGTTTGATTTAGCATTCCAAATGCATGTATTCACATAGGGAAAAAAGAAGTTAAACCTAAAAATTCAAAGTGTTCCTGCAAAGGAACTCTTCAACATAAGATTACGAAATTTGGGCTGCCAAGTGCAACCCATATACTCATTTCTGCTGCCAAGTTTCAACAAGATCGGGTGAAAAAACATTTGCTGAGAGTCCAGTAAACTCTTGAGTTCTGTGGATGCTCTACAAACACATTCAAATGAAAGTCTATTTTTCTTTGCTCGGCTTAGGGGTACATAAACCGGTAACGAAGCGTAGAGAGCACAATGAGAATTCATTAAGTGAGTCAAGTTTCAAGCAGCCAGCACAAACCGTGTTTGATTTAGATTTTCAAAAGCATGTATCCCTAGAGGGGAAAATGTAGTAAAACCTAAATATTCAAAGTCATCCTGCAAAGGAATGCTTCAACCTAGCAGAACAAAATGTGTGCAGCCAAGCGCAACTGGTATACACCTTTTTCCTACCAAGTATCAACAAGATAGGGTGACAAAATATTTGCTGAGGTTTCCGTAATCTCTGAGTTTTTTGGAAGGTCGGTGAATACTTTCCAAAGAAAGTGTGTTTTCCTTGCCTCTGCTTAGGTCTACTTCAACAGGGAACAATGCATAGAGAGTGCACTGAGAACTAGTTGAATGAGTCAAGTTACAAGCACACAGCAAAAACCGTGTTTGATTTAGAGTTCCATATGCATGTATCCCTATAGGGGAAAATGAAGTGAAAACTAAAATTTCAAAGTATTCCTGCAAATCAACTATTCAACCTAGAAGATCTAAATTTGGGCAGCCAAATGCAACCGGTATACTTATCTTTCCTGTCAAGTTAACAACAAGTTAGGGTGAAAAAATATTTGCTGAGATTCCAGGAAACTCAAAGTTCTGTGCAATCACTGCAAATGCTTTTTCCAATGAAAGTTTCTTTCCCTGGCCTCTGCTTAGGGTTACTTCAACAGAAAACAAAGCATAGAGATCGCACTGAGAACTAGTTGAATGAGGTTCAGTTTCAAGCAGCTAGCATAAACCGTGTTTGATTTATAAGTCCAAATGCATACGTCCCTATAAGGCAAAGTGAAGTGAAACCTAAAAATTCAAAGTGTTCCTGCAAACGAACTTTTCAACCTAGAAGAACGACATTTGGGTAGCTAAGTGCAACTGGTATACTCATCTTTCCTGACAAGGGTCATCAAGATCAGGTGAGTAAATATTTGCACAGATTCCAGTTAACTTGGAGCTCTGTTGAAGCTCTGTAAATGCTTTCTAAGGAAAGCGTATGTTCCTCGCCTCCACTTAGGACCACTTCAACAGGGAACAAAGCACAGAGAGTACACCAGGAACTAATTGAGTAAGTCAAGCTTCAAGCAGCTAGCACAAACAGTGTTTGATTTAGAGTTCCAAATGCATGTATTCCTATAGGTTAAAATGAAGAGAAACCCCCCCAAATGCAATGTCTTCCTGAAAGCACATGCTTCAACGTAGAAGAACGAAATTTTGGCAGGCAAATGCAACTGGTATACTCATCTTTCTTACCTAGGATCAACAAGCTCAAGTGAAAAAATATTCGCTGAAATTCCAGTAAACTTGGGAGTTTTGTGGAAGCTCTGCAAACACTTACATAAGAAAGCGTATTTTCCTTGCCTCTGCTTGGGGATACTTCAGTGGGGGACAATGCATAGAGAGTGCACTGAGAACTAATTGAGTGAGCCAAGTTTCAAACAGGTATCACAAACTGTGTTTGATTTAGCATTCCAAATGCATGTATTCACATAGGGAAAAAAGAAGTTAAACCTAAAAATTCAAAGTGTTCCTGCAAAGGAACTCTTCAACATAAGATTACGAAATTTGGGCTACCAAGTGCAACCCATATACTCATTTTTGCTGCCAAGTTTCAACAAGATCGGGTGAAAAAACATTTGCTGAGAGTCCAGTAAACTCTTGAGTTCTGTGGATGCTCTACAAACACGTTCCAACGAAAGTCTATTTTTCTTTGCTCGGCTTAGGGGTACATAAACCGGTAACGAAGTGTAGAGAGCACAATGAGAATTCATTCAGTGAGTCAAGTTACAAGCAACTAGCACAAACCGTGTTTGATTTAGATTTTCAAAAGCATGTATCCCTAGAGGGGAAAATGTAGTAAAACCTAAATATTCAAAGTCATCCTGCAAAGGAATGCTTCAACCTAGCAGAACAAAATTTGTGCAGCCAAGCGCAACTGGTATACACCTTTTTCCTACCAAGTATCAACAAGATAGGGTGACAAAATATTGGCTGAGGTTTCCGTAATCTCTGAGTTTTTTGGAAGCTTGGTGAATACTTTCCAAAGAAAGTGTGTTTTCCTTGCCTCTGCTTAGGGCTACTTCAACAGGGAACAATGCATAGAGAGTGCACTGAGAACTAGTTGAATGAGTCAAGTTACAAGCACACAGCAAAAACCGTGTTTGATTTAGAGTTCCCTGTGCATGTATCCCTATAGGGGAAAATGAAGTGAAACCTAAAATTTCAAAGTATTCCTGCAAACCAACTATTCAACCTAGAAGATCTAAATTTGGGCAGCCAAATGCAACCGGTATACTTATCTTTCCTGTCGAGTTAACAACAAGTTAGGGTGAAAAAATATTTGCTGAGATTCCAGGAAACTCAAAGTTCTGTGCAATCACTGCAAATGCTTTTTCCAATGAAAGTTTCTTTCCCTGGCCTCTGCTTAGGGTTACTTCAACAGAAAACAAAGCATAGAGATTGCACTGAGAACTAGTTGAGTGAGTTTCAGTTTCAAGCAGCTAGCATAAAGCGTGTTTGATTTATAAGTCCAAATGCATACGTCCCTATAAGGCAAAGTGAAGTGAAACCTAAAAATTCAAAGTGTTCCTGCAAACGAACTTTTCAACCTAGAAGAACGACATTTGGGTAGCTAAGTGCAACTGGTATACTCATCTTTCCTGACAAGGGTCATGAAGATCAGGTGAGTAAATATTTGCAAAGATTCCAGTTAAATTGGAGCTCTGTTGAAGCTCTGTAAATGCTTTCTAAGGAAAGCGTATGTTCCTCGCCTCCACTTAGGACCACTTCAACACTGAACAAAGCACAGAGAGTACACCAGGAACTAATTGAGTGAGTCAAGCTTCAAGCAGCTAGCACAAACAGTGTTTGATTTAGAGTTCCAAATGCATGTATTCCTATAGGTTAAAATGAAGAGAAACCCCCCCAAATGCAATGTCTTCCTGAAAGCACATGCTTCAACTTAGAAGAACGAAATTTTGGCAGGCAAATGCAACTGGTATACTCATCTTTCTTACCTAGGATCAACAAGATCAAGTGAAAAAATATTCGCTGAAATTCCAGTAAACTTGGGAGTTTTGTGGAAGCTCTGCAAACACTTACATAAAAAAGCGTATTTTCCTTGCCTCTGCTTGGGGATACTTCAGCGGGGGACAATGCATAGAGAGTGCACTGAGAACTAATTGAGTGAGCCAAGTTTCAAACAGGTATCACAAACTGTGTTTGATTTAGCATTCCAAATGCATGTATTCACATAGGGAAAAAAGAAGTTAAACCTAAAAATTCAAAGTGTTCCTGCAAAGGAACTCTTCAACATAAGATTACGAAATTTGGGCTGCCAAGTGCAACCCATATACTCATTTTTGCTGCCAAGTTTCAACAAGATCGGGTGAAAAAACATTTGCTGAGAGTCCAGTAAACTCTTGAGTTCTGTGGATGCTCTACAAACACGTTCAAACGAAAGTCTATTTTTCTTTACTCTGCTTAGGGGTACATAAACCGGTAACGAAGCGTAGGGAGCACAATGAGAATTCATTCAGTGAGTCAAGTTTCAAGCAGCTAGCACAAACCTTGTTTGATTTAGATTTCCAAAAGCATGTATCCCTAGAGGGGAAAATGTAGTAAAACCTAAATATTCAAAGTCATCCTGCAAAGGAATGCTTCAACCTCGCAGAACAAAATTTGTGCAGCCAAGCGCAACTGGTATACACCTTTTTCCTACCAAGTATCAACAAGATAGGGTGACAAAATATTGGCTGAGGTTTCCGTAATCTCTGAGTTTTTTGGAAGCTCGGTGAATACTTTCCAAAGAAAGTGTGTTTTCCTTGCCTCTGCTTAGGGCTACTTCAACAGGGAACAATGCATAGAGAGTGCACTGAGAACTAGTTGAATGAGTCAAGTTACAAGCACACAGCAAAAGCCGTGTTTGATTTAGAGTTCCATGTGCGTGTATCCCTATAGGGGAAAATGAAGTGAAACCTAAAATTTCAAAGTATTCCTGCAAACCAACTATTCAACCTAGAAGATCTAAATTTGGGCAGCCAAATGCAACCGGTATACTTATCTTTCCTGTTGAGTTAACAACAAGTTAGGGTGAAAAATTATTTGCTGAGATTCCAGGAAACTCAAAGTTCTGTGCAATCACTGCAAATGCTTTCCAATGAAAGTTTCTTTCCCTGGCCTCTGCTTAGGGTTACTTCAACAGAAAACAAAGCATAGAGATCGCACTGAGAACTAGTTGAGTGAGTTTCAGTTTCAAGCAGCTAGCATAAACCGTGTTTGATTTATAAGTCCAAATGCAGACGTCCCTATAAGCAAAAGTGAAGTGAAACCTAAAAATTCAAAGTGTTCCTGCAAACGAACTTTTCAACCTAGAAGAACGACATTTGGGTAGCTAAGTGCAACTGGTATACTCATCTTTCCTGACAAGGGGCATCAAGATCAGGTGAGTAAATATTTGCAGAGATTCCAGTTAACTTGGAGCTCTGTTGAAGCTCTGTAAATGCTTTCTAAGGAAAGCGTATGTTCCTCGCCTCCACTTAGGACCACTTCAACAGGGAACAAAGCACAGAGAGTACACCAGGAACTAATTGAGTGAGTCAAGCTTCAAGCAGCTAGCACAAACAGTGTTTGATTTAGAGTTCCAAATGCATGTATTCCTATAGGTTAAAATGAAGAGAAACCCCCCAAATGCAATGTCTTCCTGAAAGCACATGCTTCAACTTAGAAGAACGAAATTTTGGCAGGCAAATGCAACTGGTATACTCATCTTTCTTACCTAGGATCAACAAGATCAAGTGAAAAAATATTCGCTGAAATTCCAGTAAACTTGGGAGTTTTGTGGAAGCTCTGCAAACACTTACATAAGAAAGCGTATTTTCCTTGCCTCTGCTTGGGGATACTTCAGCGGGGGACAATGCATAGAGAGTGCACTGAGAACTAATTGAGTGAGCCAAGTTTCAAACAGGTATCACAAACTGTGTTTGATTTAGCATTCCAAATGCATGTATTCACATAGGGAAAAAAGAAGTTAAACCTAAAAATTCAAAGTGTTCCTGCAAAGGAACTCTTCAACATAAGATTACGAAATTTGGGCTGCCAAGTGCAACCCATATACTCATTTTTGCTGCCAAGTTTCAACAAGATCGGGTGAAAAAACATTTGCTGAGAGTCCAGTAAACTCTTGAGTTCTGTGGATGCTCTACAAACACGTTCAAACGAAAGTCTATTTTTCTTTGCTCTGCTTAGGGGTACATAAACCGGTAACGAAGCGTAGGGAGCACAATGAGAATTCATTCAGTGAGTCAAGTTTCAAGCAGCTAGCACAAACCGTGTTTGATTTAGATTTTCAAAAGCATGTATCCCTAGAGGGGAAAATGTAGTAAAACCTAAATATTCAAAGTCATCCTGCAAAGGAATGCTTCAACCTCGCAGAACAAAATTTGTGCAGCCAAGTGCAACTGGTATACACCTTTTTCCTACCAAGTATCAACAAGTTAGGGTGACAAAATATTGGCTGAGGTTTCCGTAATCTCTGAGTTTTTTGGAAGCTCGGTGAATACTTTCCAAAGAAAGTGTGTTTTCCTTGCCTCTGCTTAGGGCTACTTCAACAGGGAACAATGCATAGAGAGTGCACTGAGAACTAGTTGAATGAGTCAAGTTACAAGCACACAGCAAAAACCGTGTTTGATTTAGAGTTCCATGTGCGTGTATCCCTATAGGGGAAAATGAAGTGAAACCTAAAATTTCAAAGTATTCCTGCAAACCAACTATTCAACCTAGAAGATCTAAATTTGGGCAGCCAAATGCAACCGGTATACTTATCTTTCCTGTCGAGTTAACAACAAGTTAGGGTGAAAAAATATTTGCTGAGATTCCAGGAAACTCAAAGTTCTGTGCAATCACTGCAAATGCTTTCCAATGAAAGTTTCTTTCCCTGGCCTCTGCTTAGGGTTACTTCAACAGAAAACAAAGCATAGAGATCGCACTGAGAACTAGTTGAGTGAGTTTCAGTTTCAAGCAGCTAGCATAAACCGTGTTTGATTTATAAGTCCAAATGCATACGTCCCTATAAGGCAAAGTGAAGTGAAACCTAAAAATTCAAAGTGTTCCTGCAAACGAACTTTTCAACCTAGAAGAAGGACATTTGGGTAGCTAAGTGCAACTGGTATACTCATCTTTCCTGACAAGGGTCATCAAGATCAGGTGAGTAAATATTTGCAGAGATTCCAGTTAACTTGGAGCTCTGTTGAAGCCCTGTAAATGCTTTCTAAGGAAAGCGTATGTTCCTCGCCTCCACTTAGGACCACTTCAACAGGGAACAAAGCACAGAGAGTACACCAGGAACTAATTGAGTGAGTCAAGCTTCAAGCAGCTAGCACAAACAGTGTTTGATTTAGAGTTCCAAATGCATGTATTCCTATAGGTTAAAATGAAGAGAAACCCCCCCCAAATGCAATGTCTTCCTGAAAGCACATGCTTCAACTTAGAAGAACGAAATTTTGGCAGGCAAATGCAACTGGTATACTCATCTTTCTTACCTAGGATCAACAAGATCAAGTGAAAAAATATTCGCTGAAATTCCAGTAAACTTGGGAGTTTTGTGGAAGCTCTGCAAACACTTACAAAAGAAAGCGTATTTTCCTTGCCTCTGCTTGGGGATACTTCAGCGGGGGACAATGCATAGAGAGTGCACTGAGAACTAATTGAGTGAGCCAAGTTTCAAACAGGTATCACAAACTGTGTTTGATTTAGCATTCCAAATGCATGTATTCACATAGGGAAAAAAGAAGTTAAACCTAAAAATTCAAAGTGTTCCTGCAAAGGAACTCTTCAACATAAGATTACGAAATTTGGGCTGCCAAGTGCAACCCATATACTCATTTTTGCTGCCAAGTTTCAACAAGATCGGGTGAAAAAACATTTGCTGAGAGTCCAGTAAACTCTTGAGTTCTGTGGATGCTCTACAAACACGTTCAAACGAAAGTCTATTTTTCTTTGCTCTGCTTAGGGGTACATAAACCGGTAACGAAGCGTAGGGAGCACAATGAGAATTCATTCAGTGAGTCAAGTTTCAAGCAGCTAGCACAAACCGTGTTTGATTTAGATTTCCAAAAGCATGTATCCCTAGAGGGGAAAATGTTGTAAAACCTAAATATTCAAAGTCATCCTGCAAAGGAATGCTTCAACCTCGCAGAACAAAATTTGTGCAGCCAAGCGCAACTGGTATACACCTTTTTCCTACCAAGTATCAACAAGATAGGGTGACAAAATATTGGCTGAGGTTTCCGTAATCTCTGAGTTTTTTGGAAGCTCGGTGAATACTTTCCAAAGAAAGTGTGTTTTCCTTGCCTCTGCTTAGGGCTACTTCAACAGGGAACAATGCATAGAGAGTGCACTGAGAACTAGTTGAATGAGTCAAGTTACAAGCACACAGCAAAAGCCGTGTTTGATTTAGAGTTCCATGTGCGTGTATCCCTATAGGGGAAAATGAAGTGAAACCTAAAATTTCAAAGTATTCCTGCAAACCAACTATTCAACCTAGAAGATCTAAATTTGGGCAGCCAAATGCAACCGGTATACTTATCTTTCCTGTCGAGTTAACAACAAGTTAGGGTGAAAAATTATTTGCTGAGATTCCAGGAAACTCAAAGTTCTGTGCAATCACTGCAAATGCTTTCCAATGAAAGTTTCTTTCCCTGGCCTCTGCTTAGGGTTACTTCAACAGAAAACAAAGCATAGAGATCGCACTGAGAACTAGTTGAGTGAGTTTCAGTTTCAAGCAGCTAGCATAAACCGTGTTTGATTTATAAGTCCAAATGCAGACGTCCCTATAAGCAAAAGTGAAGTGAAACCTAAAAATTCAAAGTGTTCCTGCAAACGAACTTTTCAACCTAGAAGAACGACATTTGGGTAGCTAAGTGCAACTGGTATACTCATCTTTCCTGACAAGGGGCATCAAGATCAGGTGAGTAAATATTTGCAGAGATTCCAGTTAACTTGGAGCTCTGTTGAAGCTCTGTAAATGCTTTCTAAGGAAAGCATATGTTCCTCGCCTCCACTTAGGACCACTTCAACAGGGAACAAAGCACAGAGAGTACACCAGGAACTAATTGAGTGAGTCAAGCTTCAAGCAGCTAGCACAAACAGTGTTTGATTTAGAGTTCCAAATGCATGTATTCCTATAGGTTAAAATGAAGAGAAACCCCCCAAATGCAATGTCTTCCTGAAAGCACATGCTTCAACTTAGAAGAACGAAATTTTGGCAGGCAAATGCAACTGGTATACTCATCTTTCTTACCTAGGATCAACAAGATCAAGTGAAAAAATATTCGCTGAAATTCCAGTAAACTTGGGAGTTTTGTGGAAGCTCTGCAAACACTTACATAAGAAAGCGTATTTTCCTTGCCTCTGCTTGGGGATACTTCAGCGGGGGACAATGCATAGAGAGTGCACTGAGAACTAATTGAGTGAGCCAAGTTTCAAACAGGTATCACAAACTGTGTTTGATTTAGCATTCCAAATGCATGTATTCACATAGGGAAAAAAGAAGTTAAACCTAAAAATTCAAAGTGTTCCTGCAAAGGAACTCTTCAACATAAGATTACGAAATTTGGGCTGCCAAGTGCAACCCATATACTCATTTTTGCTGCCAAGTTTCAACAAGATCGGGTGAAAAAACATTTGCTGAGAGTCCAGTAAACTCTTGAGTTCTGTGGATGCTCTACAAACACGTTCAAACGAAAGTCTATTTTTCTTTGCTCTGCTTAGGGGTACATAAACCGGTAACAAAGCGTAGGGAGCACAATGAGAATTCATTCAGTGAGTCAAGTTTCAAGCAGCTAGCACAAACCGTGTTTGATTTAGATTTCCAAAAGCATGTATCCCTAGAGGGGAAAATGTAGTAAAACCTAAATATTCAAAGTCATCCTGCAAAGGAATGCTTCAACCTCGCAGAACAAAATTTGTGCAGCCAAGCGCAACTGGTATACACATTTTTCCTACCAAGTATCAACAAGATAGGGTGACAAAATATTGGCTGAGGTTTCCGTAATCTCTGAGTTTTTTGGAAGCTCGGTGAATACTTTCCAAAGAAAGTGTGTTTTCCTTGCCTCTGCTTAGGGCTACTTCAACAGGGAACAATGCATAGAGAGTGCACTGAGAACTAGTTGAATGAGTCAAGTTACAAGCACACAGCAAAAGCCGTGTTTGATTTAGAGTTCCATGTGCGTGTATCCCTATAGGGGAAAATGAAGTGAAACCTAAAATTTCAAAGTATTCCTGCAAACCAACTATTCAACCTAGAAGATCTAAATTTGGGCAGCCAAATGCAACCGGTATACTTATCTTTCCTGTCGAGTTAACAACAAGTTAGGGTGAAAAATTATTTGCTGAGATTCCAGGAAACTCAAAGTTCTGTGCAATCACTGCAAATGCTTTCCAATGAAAGTTTCTTTCCCTGGCCTCTGCTTAGGGTTACTTCAACAGAAAACAAAGCATAGAGATCGCACTGAGAACTAGTTGAGTGAGTTTCAGTTTCAAGCAGCTAGCATAAACCGTGTTTGATTTATAAGTCCAAATGCAGACGTCCCTATAAGCAAAAGTGAAGTGAAACCTAAAAATTCAAAGTGTTCCTGCAAACGAACTTTTCAACCTAGAAGAACGACATTTGGGTAGCTAAGTGCAACTGGTATACTCATCTTTCCTGACAAGGGGCATCAAGATCAGGTGAGTAAATATTTGCAGAGATTCCAGTTAACTTGGAGCTCTGTTGAAGCTCTGTAAATGCTTTCTAAGGAAAGCATATGTTCCTCGCCTCCACTTAGGACCACTTCAACAGGGAACAAAGCACAGAGAGTACACCAGGAACTAATTGAGTGAGTCAAGCTTCAAGCAGCTATCACAAACAGTGTTTGATTTAGAGTTCCAAATGCATGTATTCCTATAGGTTAAAATGAAGAGAAACCCCCCAAATGCAATGTCTTCCTGAAAGCACATGCTTCAACTTAGAAGAACGAAATTTTGGCCGGCAAATGCAACTGGTATACTCATCTTTCTTACCTAGGATCAACAAGATCAAGTGAAAAAATATTCGCTGAAATTCCAGTAAACTTGGGAGTTTTGTGGAAGCTCTGCAAACACTTACATAAGAAAGCGTATTTTCCTTGCCTCTGCTTGGGGATACTTCAGCGGGGGACAATGCATAGAGAGTGCACTGAGAACTAATTGAGTGAGCCAAGTTTCAAACAGGTATCACAAACTGTGTTTGATTTAGCATTCCAAATGCATGTATTCACATAGGGAAAAAAGAAGTTAAACCTAAAAATTCAAAGTGTTCCTGCAAAGGAACTCTTCAACATAAGATTACGAAATTTGGGCTGCCAAGTGCAACCCATATACTCATTTTTGCTGCCAAGTTTCAACAAGATCGGGTGAAAAAACATTTGCTGAGAGTCCAGTAAACTCTTGAGTTCTGTGGATGCTCTACAAACACGTTCAAATGAAAGTCTATTTTTCTTTGCTCTGCTTAGGGGTACATAAACCGGTAACAAAGCGTAGAGAGCACAATGAGAATTCATTCAGTGAGTCAAGTTTCAAGCAGCTAGCACAAACCGTGTTTGATTTAGATTTTCAAAAGCATGTATCCCTAGAGGGGAAAATGTAGTAAAACCTAAATATTCAAAGTCATCCTGCAAAGGAATGCTTCAACCTAGCAGAACAAAATGTGTGCAGCCAAGCGCAACTGGTATACACCTTTTTCCTACCAAGTATCAACAAGATAGGGTGACAAAATATTTGCTGAGGTTTCCGTAATCTCTGAGTTTTTTGGAAGCTCGGTGAATACTTTCCAAAGAAAGTGTGTTTTCCTTGCCTCTGCTTAGGGCTACTTCAACAGGGAACAATGCATAGAGAGTGCACTGAGAACTAGTTGAATGAGTCAAGTTACAAGCACACAGCAAAAACCGTGTTTGATTTAGAGTTCCATGTGCGTGTATCCCTATAGGGGAAAATGAAGTGAAACCTAAAATTTCAATGTATTCCTGCAAACCAACTATTCAACCTAGAAGATCTAAATCTGGGCAGCCAAATGCAACCGGTATACTTATCTTTCCTGTCGAGTTAACAACAAGTTAGGGTGAAAAAATATTTGCTGAGATTCCAGGAAACTCAAAGTTCTGTGCAATCACTGCAAATGCTTTTTCCAATGAAAGTTTCTTTCCCTGGCCTCTGCTTAGGGTTACTTCAACAGAAAACAAAGCATAGAGATCGCACTGAGAACTAGTTGAGTGAGTTTCAGTTTCAAGCAGCTAGCATAAACCGTGTTTGATTTATAAGTCCAAATGCATACGTCCCTATAAGGAAAAGTGAAGTGAAACCTAAAAATTCAAAGTGTTCCTGCAAACGAACTTTTCAACCTAGAAGAACGACATTTGGGTAGCTAAGTGCAACTGGTATACTCATCTTTCCTGACAAGCGTCATCAAGATCAGGTGAGTAAATATTTGCTGAGATTCCAGTTAACTTGGAGCTCTGTTGAAGCTCTGTAAATGCTTTCTAAGGAAAGCGTATGTTCCTCGCCTCCACTTAGGACCACTTCAACAGGGAACAAAGCACAGAGAGTACACCAGGAACTAATTGAGTGAGTCAAGCTTCAAGCAGCTAGCACAAACAGTGTTTGATTTAGAGTTCCAAATGCATGTATTCCTATAGGTTAAAATGAAGAGAAACCCCCCCAAATGCAATGTCTTCCTGAAAGCACATGCTTCAACTTAGAAGAACGAAATTTTGGCAGGCAAATGCAACTGGTATACTCATCTTTCTTACCTAGGATCAACAAGATCAAGTGAAAAAATATTCGCTGAAATTCCAGTAAACTTGGGAGTTTTGTGGAAGCTCTGCAAACACTTACATAAGAGAGCGTATTTTCCTTGCCTCTGCTTGGGGATACTTCAGCGGGGGACAATGCATAGAGAGTGCACTGAGAACTAATTGAGTGAGCCAAGTTTCAAACAGGTATCACAAACTGTGTTTGATTTAGCATTCCAAATGCATGTATTCACATAGGGAAAAAAAGAAGTTAAACCTAAAAATTCAAAGTGTTCCTGCAAAGGAACTCTTCAACATAAGATTACGAAATTTGGGCTGCCAAGTGCAACCCATATACTCATTTTTGCTGCCAAGTTTCAACAAGATCGGGTGAAAAAACATTTGCTGAGAGTCCAATAAACTCTTGAGTTCTGTGGATGCTCTACAAACACGTTCAAATGAAAGTCTATTTTTCTTTGCTCTGCTTAGGGGTACATAAACCGGTAACAAAGCGTAGAGAGCACAATGAGAATTCATTCAGTGAGTCAAGTTTCAAGCAGCTAGCACAAACCGTGTTTGATTTAGATTTTTAAAAGCATGTATCCCTAGAGGGGAAAATGTAGTAAAACCTAAATATTCAAAGTCATCCTGCAAAGGAATGCTTCAACCTAGCAGAACAAAATGTGTGCAGCCAAGCGCAACTGGTATACACCTTTTTCCTACCAAGTATCAACAAGATAGGGTGACAAAATATTTGCTGAGGTTTCCGTAATCTCTGAGTTTTTTGGAAGCTCGGTGAATACTTTCCAAAGAAAGTGTGTTTTCCTTGCCTCTGCTTAGGGCTACTTCAACAGGGAACAATGCATAGAGAGTGCACTGAGAACTAGTTGAATGAGTCAAGTTACAAGCACACAGCAAAAACCGTGTTTGATTTAGAGTTCCATGTGCATGTATCCCTATAGGGGAAAATGAAGTGAAACCTAAAATTTCAAAGTATTCCTGCAAACCAACTATTCAACCTAGAAGATCTAAATTTGGGCAGCCAAATGCAACCGGTATACTTATCTTTCCTGTCGAGTTAACAACAAGTTATGGTGAAAAAATATTTGCTGAGATTCCAGGAAACTCAAAGTTCTGTGCAATCACTGCAAATGCTTTCCAATGAAAGTTTCTTTCCCTGGCCTCTGCTTAGGGTTACTTCAACAGAAAACAAAGCATAGAGATCGCACTGAGAACTAGTTGAGTGAGTTTCAGTTTCAAGCAGCTAGCATAAACCGTGTTTGATTTATAAGTCCAAATGCATACGTCCCTATAAGGCAAAGTGAAGTGAAACCTAAAAATTCAAAGTGTTCCTGCAAACGAACTTTTCAACCTAGAAGAACGACATTTGGGTAGCTAAGTGCAACTGGTATACTCATCTTTCCTGACAAGGGTCATCAAGATCAGGTGAGTAAATATTTGCAGAGATTCCAGTTAACTTGGAGCTCTGTTGAAGCTCTGTAAATGCTTTCTAAGGAAAGCGTATGTTCCTCGCCTCCACTTAGGACCACTTCAACAGGGAACAAAGCACAGAGAGTACACCAGGAACTAATTGAGTGAGTCAAGCTTCAAGCAGCTAGCACAAACAGTGTTTGATTTAGAGTTCCAAATGCATGTATTCCTATAGGTTAAAATGAAGAGAAACCCCCCCAAATGCAATGTCTTCCTGAAAGCACATGCTTCAACTTAGAAGAACGAAATTTTGGCAGGCAAATGCAACTGGTATACTAATCTTTCTTACCTAGGATCAACAAGATCAAGTGAAAAAATATTCGCTGAAATTCCAGTAAACTTGGGAGTTTTGTGGAAGCTCTGCAAACACTTACATAAGAGAGCGTATTTTCCTTGCCTCTGCTTGGGGATACTTCAGCGGGGGACAATGCATAGAGAGTGCACTGAGAACTAATTGAGTGAGCCAAGTTTCAAACAGGTATCACAAACTGTGTTTGATTTAGCATTCCAAATGCATGTATTCACATAGGGAAAAAAGAAGTTAAACCTAAAAATTCAAAGTGTTCCTGCAAAGGAACTCTTCAACATAAGATTACGAAATTTGGGCTGCCACGTGCAACCCATATACTTATTTTTGCTGCCAAGTTTCAACAAGATCGGGTGAAAAAACATTTGCTGAGAGTCCAGTAAACTCTTGAGTTCTGTGGATGCTCTACAAACACATTCAAACGAAAGTCTATTTTTCTTTGCTCTGCTTAGGGGTACATAAATCGGTAACAAAGCGTGGAGAGCACAATGAGAATTCATTCAGTGAGTCAAGTTTCAAGCAGCTAGCACAAACCGTGTTTGATTTAGATTTTCAAAAGCATGTATCCCTAGAGGGGAAAATGTAGTAAAACCTAAATATTCAAAGTCATCCTGCAAAGGAATGCTTCAACCTAGCAGAACAAAATGTGTGCAGCCAAGCGCAACTGGTATACACCTTTTTCCTACCAAGTATCAACAAGATAGGGTGACAAAATATTTGCTGAGGTTTCCGTAATCTCTGAGTTTTTTGGAAGCTCGGTGAATACTTTCCAAAGAAAGTGTGTTTTCCTTGCCTCTGCTTAGGGCTACTTCAACAGGGAACAATGCATAGAGAGTGCACTGAGAACTAGTTGAATGAGTCAAGTTACAAGCACACAGCAAAAACCGTGTTTGATTTAGAGTTCCATGTGCATGTATCCCTATAGGGGAAAATGAAGTGAAACCTAAAATTTCAAAGTATTCCTGCAAACCAACTATTCAACCTAGAAGATCTAAATCTGGGCAGCCAAATGCAACCGGTATACTTATCTTTCCTGTCGAGTTAACAACAAGTTAGGGTGAAAAAATATTTGCTGAGATTCCAGGAAACTCAAAGTTCTGTGCAATCACTGCAAATGCTTTTTCCAATGAAAGTTTCTTTCCCTGGCCTCTGCTTAGGGTTACTTCAACAGAAAACAAAGCATAGAGATCGCACTGAGAACTAGTTGAGTGAGTTTCAGTTTCAAGCAGCTAGCATAAACCGTGTTTGATTTATAAGTCCAAATGCATACGTCCCTATAAGGAAAAGTGAAGTGAAACCTAAAAATTCAAAGTGTTCCTGCAAACGAACTTTTCAACCTAGAAGAACGACATTTGGGTAGCTAAGTGCAACTGGTATACTCATCTTTCCTGACAAGCGTCATCAAGATCAGGTGAGTAAATATTTGCAGAGATTCCAGTTAACTTGGAGCTCTGTTGAAGCTCTGTAAATGCTTTCTAAGGAAAGCGTATGTTCCTCGCCTCCACTTAGGACCACTTCAACAGGGAACAAAGCACAGAGAGTACACCAGGAACTAATTGAGTGAGTCAAGCTTCAAGCAGCTAGCACAAACAGTGTTTGATTTAGAGTTCCAAATGCATGTATTCCTATAGGTTAAAATGAAGAGAAACCCCCCCAAATGCAATGTCTTCCTGAAAGCACATGCTTCAACTTAGAAGAACGAAATTTTGGCAGGCAAATGCAACTGGTATACTCATCTTTCTTACCTAGGATCAACAAGATCAAGTGAAAAAATATTCGCTGAAATTCCAGTAAACTTGGGAGTTTTGTGGAAGCTCTGCAAACACTTACATAAGAGAGCGTATTTTCCTTGCCTCTGCTTGGGGATACTTCAGCGGGGGAAAATGCATAGAGAGTGCACTGAGAACTAATTGAGTGAGCCAAGTTTCAAACAGGTATCACAAACTGTGTTTGATTTAGCATTCCAAATGCATGTATTCACATAGGGAAAAAAGAAGTTAAACCTAAAAATTCAAAGTGTTCCTGCAAAGGAACTCTTCAACATAAGATTACGAAATTTGGGCTGCCAAGTGCAACCCATATACTCATTTTTGCTGCCAAGTTTCAACAAGATCGGGTGAAAAAACATTTGCTGAGAGTCCAGTAAACTCTTGAGTTCTGTGGATGCTCTACAAACACATTCAAACGAAAGTCTATTTTTCTTTGCTCTGCTTAGGGGTACATAAATCGGTAACAAAGCGTGGAGAGCACAATGAGAATTCATTCAATGAGTCAAGTTTCAAGCAGCTAGCACAAACCGTGTTTGATTTAGATTTTCAAAAGCATGTATCCCTAGAGGGGAAAATGTAGTAAAACCTAAATATTCAAAGTCATCCTGCAAAGGAATGCTTCAACCTAGCAGAACAAAATGTGTGCAGCCAAGCGCAACTGGTATACACCTTTTTCCTACCAAGTATCAACAAGATAGGGTGACAAAATATTTGCTGAGGTTTCCGTAATCTCTGAGTTTTTTGGAAGCTCGGTGAATACTTTCCAAAGAAAGTGTGTTTTCCTTGCCTCTGCTTAGGGCTACTTCAACAGGGAACAATGCATAGAGAGTGCACTGAGAACTAGTTGAATGAGTCAAGTTACAAGCACACAGCAAAAACCGTGTTTGATTTAGAGTTCCATGTGCGTGTATCCCTATAGGGGAAAATGAAGTGAAACCTAAAATTTCAAAGTATTCCTGCAAACCAACTATTCAACCTAGAAGATCTAAATTTGGGCAGCCAAATGCAACCGGTATACTTATCTTTCCTGTCGAGTTAACAACAAGTTAGGGTGAAAAAATATTTGCTGAGATTCCAGGAAACTCAAAGTTCTGTGCAATCACTGAAAATGCTTTCCAATGAAAGTTTCTTTCCCTGGCCTCTGCTTAGGGTTACTTCAACAGAAAACAAAGCATAGAGATCGCACTGAGAACTAGTTGAGTGACTTTCAGTTACAAGCAGCTAGCATAAACCGTGTTTGATTTATAAGTCCAAATGCATACGTCCCTATAAGGCAAAGTGAAGTGAAACCTAAAAATTCAAAGTGTTCTGCAAACGAACTTTTCAACCTAGAAGAACGACATTTGGGTAGCTAAGTGCAACTGGTTTACTCATCTTTCCTGACTAGGGTCATCAAGATCAGCTGAGTAAATATTTGCAGAGATTCCAGTTAACTTGGAGCTCTGTTGAAGCTCTGTAAATGCTTTCTAAGGAAAGCGTATGTTCCTCGCCTCCACTTAGGACCACTTCAACAGGGAACAAAGCACAGAGAGTACACCAGGAACTAATTGAGTGAGTCAAGCTTCAAGCAGCTAGCACAAACAGTGTTTGATTTAGAGTTCCAAATGCATGTATTCCTATAGGTTAAAATGAAGAGAAACCCCCCCAAATGCAATGTCTTCCTGAAAGCACATGCTTCAACTTAGAAGAACGAAATTTTGGCAGGCAAATGCAACTGGTATACTCATCTTTCTTACCTAGGATCAACAAGATCAAGTGAAAAAATATTCGCTGAAATTCCAGTAAACTTGGGAGTTTTGTGGAAGCTCTGCAAACACTTACATAAGAAAGCGTATTTCCTTGCCTCTGCTTGGGGATACTTCAGCGGGGGACAATACATAGAGAGTGCACTGAGAACTAATTGAGTGAGCCAAGTTTCAAACAGGTATCACAAACTGTGTTTGATTTAGCATTCCAAATGCATGTATTCACATAGGGAAAAAAGAAGTTTAAACCTAAAAATTCAAAGTGTTCCTGCAAAGGAACTCTTCAACATAAGATTACGAAATTTGGGCTGCCAAGTGCAACCCATATACTCATTTTTGCTGCCAAGTTTCAACAAGATCGGGTGAAAAAACATTTGCTGAGAGTCCAGTAAACTCTTGAGTTCTGTGGATGCTTTACAAACACGTTCAAATGAAAGTCTATTTTTCTTTGCTCTGCTTAGGGGTACATAAACCGGTAACAAAGCGTAGAGAGCACAATGAGAATTCATTCAGTGAGTCAAGTTTCAAGCAGCTAGCACAAACCGTGTTTGATTTAGATTTTTAAAAGCATGTATCCCTAGAGGGGAAAATGTAGTAAAACCTAAATATTCCAAAGTCATCCTGCAAAGGAATGCTTCAACCTAGCAGAACAAAATGTGTGCAGCCAAGCGCAACTGGTATACACCTTTTTCCTACCAAGTATCAACAAGATAGGGTGACAAAATATTTGCTGAGGTTTCCGTAATCTCTGAGTTTTTTGGAAGCTCGGTGAATACTTTCCAAAGAAAGTGTGTTTTCCTTGCCTCTGCTTAGGGCTACTTCAACAGGGAACAATGCATAGAGAGTGCACTGAGAACTAGTTTGAATGAGTCAAGTTACAAGCACACAGCAAAAACCGTGTTTGATTTAGAGTTCCATGTGCATGTATCCCTATAGGGGAAAATGAAGTGAAACCTAAAATTTCAAAGTATTCCTGCAAACCAACTATTCAACCTAGAAGATCTAAATTTGGGCAGCCAAATGCAACCGGTATACTTATCTTTCCTGTCGAGTTAACAACAAGTTATGGTGAAAAAATATTTGCTGAGATTCCAGGAAACTCAAAGTTCTGTGCAATCACTGCAAATGCTTCCAATGAAAGTTTCTTTCCCTGGCCTCTGCTTAGGGTTACTTCAACAGAAAACAAAGCTAGAGATCGCACTGAGAACTAGTTGAGTGAGTTTCAGTTTCAAGCAGCTAGCAATAAACCGTGTTTGATTTATAAGTCCAAATGCATACGTCCCTATAAGCAAAGTGAAGTGAAACCTAAAAATTCAAAGTGTTCCTGCAAACGAACTTTTCAACCTAGAAGAACGACATTTGGGTAGCTAAGTGCAACTGGTATACTCATCTTTCCTGACAAGGGTCATCAAGATCAGGTGAGTAAATATTTGCAGAGATTCCAGTTAACTTGGAGCTCTGTTGAAGCTCTGTAAATGCTTTCTAAGGAAAGCGTATGTTCCTCGCCTCCACTTAGGACCACTTCAACAGGGAACAAAGCACAGAGAGTACACCAGGAACTAATTGAGTGAGTCAAGCTTCAAGCAGCTAGCACAAACAGTGTTTGATTTAGAGTTCCAAATGCATGTATTCCTATAGGTTAAAATGAAGAGAAACCCCCCCAAATGCAATGTCTTCCTGAAAGCACATGCTTCAACTTAGAAGAACGAAATTTTGGCAGGCAAATGCAACTGGTATACTCATCTTTCTTACCTAGGATCAACAAGCTCAAGTGAAAAAATATTCGCTGAAATTCCAGTCAACTTGGGAGTTTTGTGGAAGCTCTGCAAACACTTACATAAAAAAGCGTATTTTCCTTGCCTCTGCCTTGGGGATACTTCAGCGGGGGACAATGCATAGAGAGTGCACTGAGAACTAATTGAGTGAGCCAAGTTTCAAACAGGTATCACAAACTGTGTTTGATTTAGCATTCCAAATGCATGTATTCACATAGGGAAAAAAGAAGTTAAACCTAAAAATTCAAAGTGTTCCTGCAAAGGAACTCTTCAACATAAGATTACGAAATTTGGGCTGCCACGTGCAACCCATATACTCATTTTTGCTGCCAAGTTTCAACAAGATCGGGTGAAAAAACATTTGCTGAGAGTCCAGTAAACTCTTGAGTTCTGTGGATGCTCTACAAACACGTTCAAATGAAAGTCTATTTTTCTTTGCTCTGCTTAGGGGTACATAAACCGGTAACAAAGCGTAGAGAGCACAATGAGAATTCATTCAGTGAGTCAAGTTTCAAGCAGCTAGCACAAACCGTGTTTGATTTAGATTTTCAAAAGCATGTATCCCTAGAGGGGAAAATGTAGTAAAACCTAAATATTCAAAGTCATCCTGCAAAGGAATGCTTCAACCTAGCAGAACAAAATGTGTGCAGCCAAGCGCAACTGGTATACACCTTTTTCCTACCAAGTATCAACAAGATAGGGTGACAAAATATTTGCTGAGGTTTCCGTAATCTCTGAGTTTTTTGGAAGCTCGGTGAATACTTTCCAAAGAAAGTGTGTTTTCCTTGCCTCTGCTTAGGGCTACTTCAACAGGGAACAATGCATAGAGAGTGCACTGAGAACTAGTTGAATGAGTCAAGTTACAAGCACACAGCAAAAACCGTGTTTGATTTAGAGTTCCATGTGCGTGTATCCCTATAGGGGAAAATGAAGTGAAACCTAAAATTTCAATGTATTCCTGCAAACCAACTATTCAACCTAGAAGATCTAAATCTGGGCAGCCAAATGCAACCGGTATACTTATCTTTCCTGTCGAGTTAACAACAAGTTAGGGTGAAAAAATATTTGCTGAGATTCCAGGAAACTCAAAGTTCTGTGCAATCACTGCAAATGCTTTTTCCATGAAAGTTTCTTTCCCTGGCCTCTGCTTAGGGTTACTTCAACAGAAAACAAAGCATAGAGATCGCACTGAGAACTAGTTGAGTGAGTTTCAGTTTCAAGCAGCTAGCATAAACCGTGTTTGATTTATAAGTCCAAATGCATACGTCCCTATAAGGAAAAGTGAAGTGAAACCTAAAAATTCAAAGTGTTCCTGCAAACGAACTTTTCAACCTAGAAGAACGACATTTGGGTAGCTAAGTGCAACTGGTATACTCATCATTCCTGACAAGCGTCATCAAGATCAGGTGAGTAAATATTTGCAGAGATTCCAGTTAACTTGGAGCTCTGTTGAAGCTCTGTAAATGCTTTCTAAGGAAAGCGTATGTTCCTCGCCTCCACTTAGGACCACTTCAACAGGGAACAAAGCACAGAGAGTACACCAGGAACTAATTGAGTGAGTCAAGCTTCAAGCAGCTAGCACAAACAGTGTTTGATTTAGAGTTCCAAATGCATGTATTCCTATAGGTTAAAATGAAGAGAAACCCCCCCAAATGCAATGTCTTCCTGAAAGCACATGCTTCAACTTAGAAGAACGAAATTTTGGCAGGCAAATGCAACTGGTATACTCATCTTTCTTACCTAGGATCAACAAGATCAAGTGAAAAAATATTCGCTGAAATTCCAGTAAACTTGGGAGTTTTGTGGAAGCTCTGCAAACACTTACATAAGAGAGCGTATTTTCCTTGCCTCTGCTTGGGGATACTTCAGCGGGGGAAAATGCATAGAGAGTGCACTGAGAACTAATTGAGTGAGCCAAGTTTCAAACAGGTATCACAAACTGTGTTTGATTTAGCATTCCAATGCATGTATTCACATAGGGAAAAAAAGAAGTTAAACCTAAAAATTCAAAGTGTTCCTGCAAAGGAACTCTTCAACATAAGATTACGAAATTTGGGCTGCCAAGTGCAACCCATATACTCATTTTTGCTGCCAAGTTTCAACAAGATCGGGTGAAAAAACATTTGCTGAGAGTCCAGTAAACTCTTGAGTTCTGTGGATGCTCTACAAACACATTCAAACGAAAGTCTATTTTTCTTTGCTCTGCTTAGGGGTACATAAATCGGTAACAAAGCGTGGAGAGCACAATGAGAATTCATTCAATGAGTCAAGTTTCAAGCAGCTAGCACAAACCGTGTTTGATTTAGATTTTCAAAAGCATGTATCCCTAGAGGGGAAAATGTAGTAAAACCTAAATATTCAAAGTCATCCTGCAAAGGAATGCTTCAACCTAGCAGAACAAAATTTGTGCAGCCAAGCGCAACTGGTATACACCTTTTTCCTACCAAGTATCAACAAGATAGGGTGACAAAATATTTGCTGAGGTTTCCGTAATCTCTGAGTTTTTTGGAAGCTCGGTGAATACTTTCCAAAGAAAGTGTGTTTTCCTTGCCTCTGCTTAGGGCTACTTCAACAGGGAACAATGCATAGAGAGTGCACTGAGAACTAGTTGAATGAGTCAAGTTACAAGCACACAGCAAAAACCGTGTTTGATTTAGAGTTCCATGTGCGTGTATCCCTATAGGGGAAAATGAAGTGAAACCTAAAATTTCAAAGTATTCCTGCAAACCAACTATTCAACCTAGAAGATCTAAATTTGGGCAGCCAAATGCAACCGGTATACTTATCTTTCCTGTCGATTTAACAACAAGTTAGGGTGAAAAAATATTTGCTGAGATTCCAGGAAACTCAAAGTTCTGTGCAATCACTGAAAATGCTTTCCAATGAAAGTTTCTTTCCCTGGCCTCTGCTTAGGGTTAACTTCAACAGAAAACAAAGCATAGAGATCGCACTGAGAACTAGTTGAGTGACTTTCAGTTACAAGCAGCTAGCATAAACCGTGTTTGATTTATAAGTCCAAATGCATACGTCCCTATAAGGCAAAGTGAAGTGAAACCTAAAAATTCAAAGTGTTCCTGCAAACGAACTTTTCAACCTAGAAGAACGACATTTGGGTAGCTAAGTGCAACTGGTTTACTCATCTTTCCTGACTAGGGTCATCAAGATCAGCTGAGTAAATATTTGCAGAGATTCCCGTTAACTTGGAGCTCTGTTGAAGCTCTGTAAATGCTTTCTAAGGAAAGCGTATGTTCCTCGCCTCCACTTAGGACCACTTCAACAGGGAACAAAGCACAGAGAGTACACCAGGAACTAATTGAGTGAGTCAAGCTTCAAGCAGCTAGCACAAACAGTGTTTGATTTAGAGTTCCAAATGCATGTATTCCTATAGGTTAAAATGAAGAGAAACCCCCCCAAATGCAATGTCTTCCTGAAAGCACATGCTTCAACTTAGAAGAACGAAATTTTGGCAGGCAAATGCAACTGGTATACTCATCTTTCTTACCTAGGATCAACAAGATCAAGTGAAAAAATATTCGCTGAAATTCAGTAAACTTGGGAGTTTTGTGGAAGCTCTGCAAACACTTACATAAGAAAGCGTATTTTCCTTGCCTCTGCTTGGGATACTTCAGCGGGGGACAATACATAGAGAGTGCACTGAGAACTAATTGAGTGAGCCAAGTTTCAAACAGGTATCACAAACTGTGTTTGATTAGCATTCCAAATGCATGTATTCACATAGGGAAAAAAGAAGTTAAACCTAAAATTTCAAAGTGTTCCTGCAAAGGAACTCTTCAACATAAGATTACGAAATTTGGGCTGCCAAGTGCAACCCATATACTCATTTTGCTGCCAAGTTTCAACAAGATCGGGTGAAAAACATTTGCTGAGAGTCCAGTAAACTCTTGAGTTCTGTGGATGCTCTACAAACACGTTCAAATGAAAGTCTATTTTTCTTTGCTCTGCTTAGGGGTACATAAACCTGTAACAAAAGCGTAGAGAGCACAATGAGAATTCATTCAGGGAGTCAAGTTTCAAGCAGCTAGCACAAACCGTGTTTGATTTAGATTTTCAAAAGCATGTATCCCTAGAGGGGGAAAATGTAGTAAAACCTAAATATTCAAAGTCATCCTGCAAAGGAATGCTTCAACCTAGCAGAACAAAATGTGTGCAGCCAAGCGCAACTGGTATACAACTTTTTCCTACCAAGTATCAACAAGATAGGGTGACAAAATATTTGCTGAGGTTTCCGTAATCTCTGAGTTTTTTGGAAGCTCGGTGAATACTTTCCAAAGAAAGTGTGTTTTCCTTGCCTCTGCTTAGGGCTACTTCAACAGGGAACAATGCATAGAGAGTGCACTGAGAACTAGTTGAATGAGTCAAGTTACAAGCACACAGCAAAAACCGTGTTTGATTTAGACTTCCATATGCATGTATCCCTATAGGGGAAAATGAAGTGAAACCTAAAATTTCAAAGTATTCCTGCAAAACAACTATTCAACCTAGAAGATCCAAATCTGGGCAGCCAAATGCAACCGGTATACTTATCTTTCCTGTCGAGTTAACAACAAGTTAGGGTGAAAAAATATTTGCTGAGATTCCAGGAAACTCAAAGTTCTGTGCAATCACTGCAAATGCTTTTTCCAATGAAAGTTTCTTTCCCTGGCCTCTGCTTAGGGTTACTTCAACAGAAAACAAAGCATAGAGATCGCACTGAGAACCAGTTGAGTGAGTTTCAGTTTCAAGCAGCTAGCATAAACCGTGTTTGATTTATAAGTCCAAATGCATACGTCCCTATAAGGCAAAGTGAAGTGAAACCTAAAAATTCAAAGTGTTCCTGCAAACGAACTTTTCAACCTAGAAGAACGACATTTGGGTAGCTAAGTGCAACTGGTATACTCATCTTTCCTGACAAGGGTCATCAAGATCAGGTGGGTAAATATTTACAGAGATTCCAGTTAACTTGGAGCTCTGTTGAAGCTCTGTAAATGCTTTCTAAGGAAAGCGTATGTTCCTCGCCTCCACTTAGGACCACTTCAACAGGGAACAAAGCACAGAGAGTACACCAGGAACTAATTGAGTGAGTCAAGCTTCAAGCAGCTAGCACAAACAGTGTTTGATTTAGAGTTCCAAATGCATGTATTCCTATAGGTTAAAATGAAGGGAAACCCCCCAAATGCAATGTCTTCCTGAAAGCACATGCTTCAACTTAGAAGAACGAAATTTTGGCAGGCAAATGCAACTGGTATACTCATCTTTCTTACCTAGGATCAACAAGATCAAGTGAAAAAATATTCGCTGAAATTCCAGTAAACTTGGGAGTTTTGTGGAAGCTCTGCAAACACTTACATAAGTAAGCATATTTTCCTTGCCTCTGCTTGGGGATACTTCAGCGGGGGACAATGCATAGAGAGTGCACTGAGAACTAATTGAGTGAGCCAAGTTTCAAACAGGTATCACAAACTGTGTTTGATTTAGCATTCCAAATGCATGTATTCACATAGGTAAAAAAGAAGTTAAACCTAAAAATTCAAAGTGTTCCTGCAAAGGAACTCTTCAACATAAGATTACGAAATTTGGGCTGCCAAGTGCAACCCATATACTCATTTTTGCTGCCAAGTTTCAACAAGATCGGGTGAAAAAACATTTGCTGAGAGTCCAGTAAACTCTTGAGTTCTGTGGATGCTCTACAAACACGTTCAAATGAAAGTCTATTTTTCTTTGCTCTGCTTAGGGGTACATAAACCTGTAACAAAGCGTAGAGAGCACAATGAGAATTCATTCAGTGAGTCAAGTTTCAAGCAGCTAGCACAAACCGTGTTTGATTTAGATTTTCAAAAGCATGTATCCCTAGAGGGGAAAATGTAGTAAAACCTAAATATTCAAAGTCATCCTGCAAAGGAATGCTTCAACCTAGCAGAACAAAATGTGTGCAGCCAAGCGCAACTGGTATACAACTTTTTCCTACCAAGTATCAACAAGATAGGGTGACAAAATATTTGCTGAGGTTTCCGTAATCTCTGAGTTTTTTGGAAGCTCGGTGAATACTTTCCAAAGAAAGTGTGTTTTCCTTGCCTCTGCTTAGGGCTACTTCAACAGGGAACAATGCATAGAGAGTGCACTGAGAACTAGTTGAATGAGTCAAGTTACAAGCACACAGCAAAAACCGTGTTTGATTTAGACTTCCATATGCATGTATCCCTATAGGGGAAAATGAAGTGAAACCTAAAATTTCAAAGTATTCCTGCAAACCAACTATTCAACCTAGAAGATCTAAATCTGGGCAGCCAAATGCAACCGGTATACTTATCTTTCCTGTCGAGTTAACAACAAGTTAGGGTGAAAAAATATTTGCTGAGATTCCAGGAAACTCAAAGTTCTGTGCAATCACTGCAAATGCTTTTTCCAATGAAAGTTTCTTTCCCTGGCCTCTGCTTAGGGTTACTTCAACAGAAAACAAAGCATAGAGATCGCACTGAGAACCAGTTGAGTGAGTTTCAGTTTCAAGCAGCTAGCATAAACCGTGTTTGATTTATAAGTCCAAATGCATACGTCCCTATAAGGCAAAGTGAAGTGAAACCTAAAAATTCAAAGTGTTCCTGCAAACGAACTTTTCAACCTAGAAGAACGACATTTGGGTAGCTAAGTGCAACTGGTATACTCATCTTTCCTGACAAGGGTCATCAAGATCAGGTGAGTAAATATTTGCAGAGATTCCCGTTAACTTGGAGCTCTGTTGAAGCTCTGTAAATGCTTTCTAAGGAAAGCGTATGTTCCTGGCCTCCACTTAGGACCACTTCAACAGGGAACAAAGCACAGAGAGTACACCAGGAACTAATTGAGTGAGTCAAGCTTCAAGCAGCTAGCACAAACAGTGTTTGATTTAGAGTTCCAAATGCATGTATTCCTATAGGTTAAAATGAAGAGAAACCCCCCAAATGCAATGTCTTCCTGAAAGCACATGCTTCAACTTAGAAGAACGAAATTTTGGCAGGCAAATGCAACTGGTATACTCATCTTTCTTACCTAGGATCAACAAGATCAAGTGAAAAAATATTCGCTGAAATTCCAGTCAACTTGGGAGTTTTGTGGAAGCTCTGCAAACACTTACATAAGAAAGCATATTTTCCTTGCCTCTGCTTGGGGATACTTCAGCGGGGGACAATGCATAGTGAGTGCACTGAGAACTAATTGAGTGAGCCAAGTTTCAAACAGGTATCACAAACTGTGTTTGATTTAGCATTCCAAATGCATGTATTCACATAGGGAAAAAAGAAGTTAAACCTAAAAATTCAAAGTGTTCCTGCAAAGGAAGTCTTCAACATAAGATTACGACATTTGGGCTGCCAAGTGCAACCCATATACTCATTTTTGCTGCCAAGTTTCAACAAGATCGGGTGAAAAAACATTTGCTGAGAGTCCAGTAAACTCTTGAGTTCTGTGGATGCTCTACAAACACGTTCAAATGAAAGTCTATTTTTGTTTGCTCTGCTTAGGGGTACATAAACCGGTAACAAAGCGTAGAGAGCACAATGAGAATTCATTCAGTGAGTCAAGTTTCAAGCAGCTAGCACAAACCGTGTTTGATTTAGATTTTCAAAAGCATGTATCCCTAGAGGGGAAAATGTAGTAAAACCTAAATATTCAAAGTCATCCTGCAAAGGAATGCTTCAACCTAGCAGAACAAAATGTGTGCAGCCAAGCGCAACTGGTATACACCTTTTTCCTACCAAGTATCAACAAGATAGGGTGACAAAATATTGGCTGAGGTTTCCGTAATCTCTGAGTTTTTTGGAAGCTCGGTGAATACTTTCCAAAGAAAGTGTGTTTTCCTTGCCTCTGCTTAGGGCTACTTCAACAGGGAACAATGCACAGAGAGTGCACTGAGAACTAGTTGAATGAGTCAAGTTACAAGCACACAGCAAAAACCGTGTTTGATTTAGAGTTCCATGTGCGTGTATCCCTATAGGGGAAAATGAAGTGAAACCTAAAATTTCAAAGTATTCCTGCAAACCAACTATTCAACCTAGAAAATCTAAATCTGGGCAGCCAAATGCAACCGGTATACTTATCTTTCCTGTCGAGTTAACAACAAGTTAGTGTGAAAAAATATTTGCTGAGATTCCAGGAAACTCAAAGTTCTCTGCAATCACTGCAAATGCTTTCCAATGAAAGTTTCTTTCCCTGGCCTCTGCTTAGGGTTACTTCAACAGAAAACAAAGCATAGAGATCGCACTGAGTACTAGTTGAGTGAGTTTCAGTTTCAAGCAGCTAGCATAAACCGTGTTTGATTTATAAGTCCAAATGCATACGTCCCTATAAGGCAAAGTGAAGTGAAACCTAAAAATTCAAAGTGTTCCTGCAAACGAACTTTTCAACCTAGAAGAACGACATTTGGGTAGCTAAGTGCAACTGGTATACTCATCTTTCCTGACAAGCGTCATCAAGATCAGGTGAGTAAATATTTGCAGAGATTCCAGTTAACTTGGAGCTCTGTTGAAGCCCTGTAAATGCTTTCTAAGGAAAGCGTATGTTCCTGGCCTCCACTTAGGACCACTTCAACAGGGAACAAAGCACAGAGAGGACACCAGGAACTAATTGAGTGAGTCAAGCTTCAAGCAGCTAGCACAAACAGTGTTTGATTTAGAGTTCCAAATGCATGTATTCCTATAGGTTAAAATGAAGAGAAACCCCCCCAAATGCAATGTCTTCCTGAAAGCACATGCTTCAACTTAGAAGAACGAAATTTTGGCAGGCAAATGCAACTGGTATACTCATCTTTCTTACCTAGGATCAACAAGATCAAGTGAAAAAATATTCGCTGAAATTCCAGTCAACTTGGGAGTTGTGTGGAAGCTCTGCAAACACTTACAAAAGAAAGCGTATTTTCCTTGCCTCTGCTTGGGGATACTTCAGCGGGGGACAATGTATAGAGAGTGCACTGAGAACTAATTGAGTGAGCCAAGTTTCAAACAGGTATCACAAACTGTGTTTGATTTAGCATTCCAAATGCATGTATTCACATAGGGAAAAAAAAGAAGTTAAACCTAAAAATTCAAAGTGTTCCTGCAAAGGAACTCTTCAACATAAGATTACGAAATTTGGGCTGCCAAGTGCAACCCATATACTCATTTTTGCTGCCAAGTTTCAACAAGATCGGGTGAAAAAACATTTGCTGAGAGTCCAGTAAACCCTTGAGTTCTGTGGATGCTCTACAAACACGTTCAAATGAAAGTCTATTTTTCTTTGCTCTGCTTAGGGGTACATAAACCGGTAACAAAGCATAGAGAGCACAATGAGAATTCATTCAGTGAGTCAAGTTTCAAGCAGCTAGCACAAACCGTGTTTGATTTAGATTTTCAAAAGCATGTATCCCTAGAGGGGAAAATTTAGTAAAACCTAAATATTCAAAGTCATCCTGCAAAGGAATGCTTCAACCTAGCAGAACAAAATGTGTGCAGCCAAGCGCAACTGGTATACACCTTTTTCCTACCAAGTATCAACAAGATAGGGTGACAAAATATTTGCTGAGGTTTCCGTAATCTCTGAGTTTTTTGGAAGCTCGGTGAATACTTTCCAAAGAAAGTGTGTTTTCCTTGCCTCTGCTTAGGGCTACTTCAACAGGGAACAATGCATAGAGAGTGCACTGAGAACTAGTTGAATGAGTCAAGTTACAAGCACACAGCAAAAACCGTGTTTGATTTAGAGTTCCATGTGCGTGTATCCCTATAGGGGAAAATGAAGTGAAACCTAAAATTTCAAAGTATTCCTGCAAACCAACTATTCAACCTAGAAGATCTAAATCTGGGCAGCCAAATGCAACCGGTATACTTATCTTTCCTGTCGAGTTAACAACAAGTTAGTGTGAAAAAATATTTGCTGAGATTCCAGGAAACTCAAAGTTCTCTGCAATCACTGCAAATGCTTTCCAATGAAAGTTTCTTTCCCTGGCCTCTGCTTAGGGTTACTTCAACAGAAAACAAAGCATAGAGATCGCACTGAGTACTAGTTGAGTGAGTTTCAGTTTCAAGCAGCTAGCATAAACCGTGTTTGATTTATAAGTCCAAATGCATACGTCCCTATAAGGCAAAGTGAAGTGAAACCTAAAAATTCAAAGTGTTCCTGCAAACGAACTTTTCAACCTAGAAGAACGACATTTGGGTAGCTAAGTGCAACTGGTATACTCATCTTTCCTGACAAGCGTCATCAAGATCAGGTGATTAAATATTTGCAGAGATTCCAGTTAACTTGGAGCTCTGTTGAAGCTCTGTAAATGCTTTCTAAGGAAAGCGTATGTTCCTGGCCTCCACTTAGGACCACTTCAACAGGGAACAAAGCACAGAGAGGACACCAGGAACTAATTGAGTGAGTCAAGCTTCAAGCAGCTAGCACAAACAGTGTTTGATTTAGAGTTCCAAATGCATGTATTCCTATAGGTTAAAATGAAGAGAAACCCCCCCAAATGCAATGTCTTCCTGAAAGCACATGCTTCAACTTAGAAGAACGAAATTTTGGCAGGCAAATGCAACTGGTATACTCATCTTTCTTACCTAGGATCAACAAGATCAAGTGAAAAAATATTCGCTGAAATTCCAGTCAACTTGGGAGTTTTGTGGAAGCTCTGCAAACACTTACAAAAGAAAGCGTATTTTCCTTGCCTCTGCTTGGGGATACTTCAGCGGGGGACAATGTATAGAGAGTGCACTGAGAACTAATTGAGTGAGCCAAGTTTCAAACAGGTATCACAAACTGTGTTTGATTTAGCATTCCAAATGCATGTATTCACATAGGGAAAAAAAAGAAGTTAAACCTAAAAATTCAAAGTGTTCCTGCAAAGGAACTCTTCAACATAAGATTACGAAATTTGGGCTGCCAAGTGCAACCCATATACTCATTTTTGCTGCCAAGTTTCAACAAGATCGGGTGAAAAAACATTTGCTGAGAGTCCAGTAAACTCTTGAGTTCTGTGGATGCTCTACAAACACGTTCAAATGAAAGTCTATTTTTCTTTGCTCTGCTTAGGTGTACATAAACCGGTAACAAAGCATAGAGAGCACAATGAGAATTCATTCAGTGAGTCAAGTTTCAAGCAGCTAGCACAAACCGTGTTTGATTTAGATTTTCAAAAGCATGTATCCCTAGAGGGGAAAATGTAGTAAAACCTAAATATTCAAAGTCATCCTGCAAAGGAATGCTTCAACCTAGCAGAACAAAATGTGTGCAGCCAAGCGCAACTGGTATACACCTTTTTCCTACCAAGTATCAACAAGATAGGGTGACAAAATATTTGCTGAGGTTTCCGTAATCTCTGAGTTTTTTGGAAGCTCGGTGAATACTTTCCAAAGAAAGTGTGTTTTCCTTGCCTCTGCTTAGGGCTACTTCAACAGGGAACAATGCATAGAGAGTGCACTGAGAACTAGTTGAATGAGTCAAGTTACAAGCACACAGCAAAAACCGTGTTTGATTTAGAGTTCCATGTGCGTGTATCCCTATAGGGGAAAATGAAGTGAAACCTAAAATTTCAAAGTATTCCTGCAAACCAACTATTCAACCTAGAAGATCTAAATCTGGGCAGCCAAATGCAACCGGTATACTTATCTTTCCTGTCGAGTTAACAACAAGTTAGTGTGAAAAAATATTTGCTGAGATTCCAGGAAACTCAAAGTTCTCTGCAATCACTGCAAATGCTTTCCAATGAAAGTTTCTTTCCCTGGCCTCTGCTTAGGGTTACTTCAACAGAAAACAAAGCATAGAGATCGCACTGAGTACTAGTTGAGTGAGTTTCAGTTTCAAGCAGCTAGCATAAACCGTGTTTGATTTATAAGTCCAAATGCATACGTCCCTATAAGGCAAAGTGAAGTGAAACCTAAAAATTCAAAGTGTTCCTGCAAACGAACTTTTCAACCTAGAAGAACGACATTTGGGTAGCTAAGTGCAACTGGTATACTCATCTTTCCTGACAAGCGTCATCAAGATCAGGTGAGTAAATATTTGCAGAGATTCCAGTTAACTTGGAGCTCTGTTGAAGCTCTGTAAATGCTTTCTAAGGAAAGCGTATGTTCCTGGCCTCCACTTAGGACCACTTCAACAGGGAACAAAGCACAGAGAGGACACCAGGAACTAATTGAGTGAGTCAAGCTTCAAGCAGCTAGCACAAACAGTGTTTGATTTAGAGTTCCAAATGCATGTATTCCTATAGGTTAAAATGAAGAGAAACCCCCCCAAATGCAATGTCTTCCTGAAAGCACATGCTTCAACTTAGAAGAACGAAATTTTGGCAGGCAAATGCAACTGGTATACTCATCTTTCTTACCTAGGATCAACAAGATCAAGTGAAAAAATATTCGCTGAAATTCCAGTCAACTTGGGAGTTTTGTGGAAGCTCTGCAAACACTTACAAAAGAAAGCGTATTTTCCTTGCCTCTGCTTGGGGATACTTCAGCGGGGGACCATGTATAGAGAGTGCACTGAGAACTAATTGAGTGAGCCAAGTTTCAAACAGGTATCACAAACTGTGTTTGATTTAGCATTCCAAATGCATGTATTCACATAGGGAAAAAAAAGAAGTTAAACCTAAAAATTCAAAGTGTTCCTGCAAAGGAACTCTTCAACATAAGATTACGAAATTTGGGCTGCCAAGTGCAACCCATATACTCATTTTTGCTGCCAAGTTTCAACAAGATCGGGTGAAAAAACATTTGCTGAGAGTCCAGTAAACTCTTGAGTTCTGTGGATGCTCTACAAACACGTTCAAATGAAAGTCTATTTTTCTTTGCTCTGCTTAGGGGTACATAAACCGGTAACGAAGCGTAGAGAGCACAATGAGAATTCATTCAGTGAGTCAAGTTTCAAGCAGCTAGCACAAACCGTGTTTGATTTAGATTTTCAAAAGCATGTATCCCTAGAGGGGAAAATGTAGTAAAACCTAAATATTCAAAGTCATCCTGCAAAGGAATGCTTCAACCTAGCAGAACAAAATGTGTGCAGCCAAGCGCAACTGGTATACACCTTTTTCCTACCAAGTATCAACAAGATAGGGTGACAAAATATTTGCTGAGGTTTCCGTAATCTCTGAGTTTTTTGGAAGCTCGGTGAATACTTTCCAAAGAAAGTGTGTTTTCCTTGCCTCTGCTTAGGGCTACTTCAACAGGGAACAATGCATAGAGAGTGCACTGAGAACTAGTTGAATGAGTCAAGTTACAAGCACACAGCAAAAACCGTGTTTGATTTAGAGTTCCATGTGCGTGTATCCCTATAGGGGAAAATGAAGTGAAACCTAAAATTTCAAAGTATTCCTGCAAACCAACTATTCAACCTAGAAGATCTAAATCTGGGCAGCCAAATGCAACCGGTATACTTATCTTTCCTGTCGAGTTAACAACAAGTTAGTGTGAAAAAATATTTGCTGAGATTCCAGGAAACTCAAAGTTCTCTGCAATCACTGCAAATGCTTTCCAATGAAAGTTTCTTTCCCTGGCCTCTGCTTAGGGTTACTTCAACAGAAAACAAAGCATAGAGATCGCACTGAGAACCAGTTGAGTGAGTTTCAGTTTCAAGCAGCTAGCATAAACCGTGTTTGATTTATAAGTCCAAATGCATACGTCCCTATAAGGCAAAGTGAAGTGAAACCTAAAAATTCAAAGTGTTCCTGCAAACGAACTTTTCAACCTAGAAGAACGACATTTGGGTAGCTAAGTGCAACTGGTATACTCATCTTTCCTGACAAGGGTCATCAAGATCAGGTGAGTAAATATTTGCAGAGATTCCCGTTAACTTGGAGCTCTGTTGAAGCTCTGTAAATGCTTTCTAAGGAAAGCGTATGTTCCTGGCCTCCACTTAGGACCACTTCAACAGGGAACAAAGCACAGAGAGTACACCAGGAACTAATTGAGTGAGTCAAGCTTCAAGCAGCTAGCACAAACAGTGTTTGATTTAGAGTTCCAAATGCATGTATTCCTATAGGTTAAAATGAAGAGAATCCCCCCAAATGCAATGTCTTCCTGAAAGCACATGCTTCAACTTAGAAGAACGAAATTTTGGCAGGCAAATGCAACTGGTATACTCATCTTTCTTACCTAGGATCAACAAGATCAAGTGAAAAAATATTCGCTGAAATTCCAGTAAACTTGGGAGTTTTGTGGAAGCTCTGCAAACACTTACATAAGAAAGCGTATTTTCCTTGCCTCTGCTTGGGGATACTTCAGCGGGGGACAATGCATAGAGAGTGCACTGAGAACTAATTGAGTGAGCCAAGTTTCAAACAGGTATCACAAACTGTGTTTGATTTAGCATTCCAAATGCATGTATTCACATAGGGAAAAAAGAAGTTAAACCTAAAAATTCAAAGTGTTCCTGCAAAGGAACTCTTCAACATAAGATTACGAAATTTGGGCTGCCAAGTGCAACCCATATACTCATTTTTGCTGCCAAGTTTCAACAAGATCGGGTGAAAAAACATTTGCTGAGAGTCCAGTAAACTCTTGAGTTCTGTGGATGCTCTACAAACACGTTCAAACGAAAGTCTATTTTTCTTTGCTCTGCTTAGGGGTACATAAACCGGTAACGAAGCGTAGAGAGCACAATGAGAATTCATTCAGTGAGTCAAGTTTCAAGCAGCTAGCACAAACCGTGTTTGATTTAGATTTTCAAAAGCATGTATCCCTAGAGGGGAAAATGTAGTAAAACCTAAATATTCAAAGTCATCCTGCAAAGGAAGGCTTCAACCTAGCAGAACAAAATGTGTGCAGCCAAGCGCAACTGGTATACACCTTTTTCCTACCAAGTATCAACAAGATAGGGTGACAAAATATTTGCTGAGGTTTCCGTAATCTCTGAGTTTTTTGGAAGCTCGGTGAATACTTTCCAAAGAAAGTGTGTTTTCCTTGCCTCTGCTTAGGGCTACTTCAACAGGGAACAATGCATAGAGAGTGCACTGAGAACTAGTTGAATGAGTCAAGTTACAAGCACACAGCAAAAACCGTGTTTGATTTAGAGTTCCATGTGCATGTATCCCTATAGGGGAAAATGAAGTGAAACCTAAAATTTCAAAGTACTCCTGCAAACCAACTATTCAACCTAGAAGATCTAAATTTGGGCAGCCAAATGCAACTGGTATACTTATCTTTCCTGTCGAGTTAACAACAAGTTAGGGTGAAAAAATATTTGCTGAGATTCCAGGAAACTCAAAGTTCTGTGCAATCACTGCAAATGCTTTTTCCAATGAAAGTTTCTTTCCCTGGCCTCTGCTTAGGGTTACTTCAACAGAAAACAAAGCATAGAGATCGCACTGAGAACTAGTTGAGTGAGTTTCAGTTTCAAGCAGCTAGCATAAACCGTGTTTGATTTATAAGTCCAAATGCATACGTCCCTATAAGGCAAAGTGAAGTGAAACCTAAAAATTCAAAGTGTTCCTGCAAACGAACTTTTCAACCTAGAAGAACGACATTTGGGTAGCTAAGTGCAACTGGTATACTCATCTTTCCTGACAAGGGTCATCAAGATCAGGTGAGTAAATATTTGCAGAGATTCCAGTTAACTTGGAGCTCTGTTGAAGCTCTGTAAATGCTTTCTAAGGAAAGCGTATGTTCCACGCAACCACTTAGGACCACTTCAACAGGGAACAAAGCACAGAGAGTACACCAGGAACTAATTGAGTGAGTCAAGCTTCAAGCAGCTAGCACAAACAGTGTTTGATTTAGAGTTCCAAATGCATGTATTCCTATAGGTTAAAATGAAGAGAAACCCCCCCAAATGCAATGTCTTCCTGAAAGCACATGCTTCAACTTAGAAGAACGAAATTTTGGCAGGCAAATGCAACTGGTATACTCATCTTTCTTACCTAGGATCAACAAGATCAAGTGAAAAAATATTCGCTGAAATTCCAGTAAACTTGGGAGTTTTGTGGAAGCTCTGCAAACACTTACATAAGAAAGCGTATTTTTCTTGCCTCTGCTTGGGGATACTTCAGCGGGGGACAAAGCATAGAGAGTGCACTGAGAACTAATTGAGTGAGCCAAGTTTCAAACAGGTATCACAAACTGTGTTTGATTTAGCATTCCAAATGCATGTATTCACATAGGGAAAAAAGAAGTTAAACCTAAAAATTCAAAGTGTTCCTGCAAAGGAAGTCTTCAACATAAGATTATGACATTTGGGCTGCCAAGTGCAACCCATATACTCATTTTTGCTGCCAAGTTTCAACAAGATCGGGTGAAAAAACATTTGCTGAGAGTCCAGTAAACTCTTGAGTTCTGTGGATGCTCTACAAACACGTTCAAATGAAAGTCTATTTTTCTTTGCTCTGATTAGGGGTACATAAACCGGTAACAAAGCGTAGAGAGCACAATGAGAATTCATTCAGTGAGTCAAGTTTCAAGCAGCTAGCACAAACCGTGTTTGATTTAGATTTTCAAAAGCATGTATCCCTAGAGGGGAAAATGTAGTAAAACCTAAATATTCAAAGTCATCCTGCAAAGGAATGCTTCAACCTAGCAGAACAAAATGTGTGCAGCCAAGCGCAACTGGTATACACCTTTTTCCTACCAAGTATCAACAAGATAGGGTGACAAAATATTTGCTGAGGTTTCCGTAATCTCTGAGTTTTTTGGAAGCTCGGTGAATACTTTCCAAAGAAAGTGTGTTTTCCTTGCCTCTGCTTAGGGCTACTTCAACAGGGAACAATGCATAGAGAGTGCACTGAGAACTAGTTGAATGAGTCAAGTTACAAGCACACAGCAAAAACCGTGTTTGATTTAGAGTTCCATGTGCGTGTATCCCTATAGGGGAAAATGAAGTGAAACCTAAAATTTCAAAGTATTCCTGCAAACCAACTATTCAACCTAGAAGATCTAAATCTGGGCAGCCAAATGCAACCGGTATACTTATCTTTCCTGTCGAGTTAACAACAAGTTAGTGTGAAAAAATATTTGCTGAGATTCCAGGAAACTCAAAGTTCTCTGCAATCACTGCAAATGCTTTCCAATGAAAGTTTCTTTCCCTGGCCTCTGCTTAGGGTTACTTCAACAGAAAACAAAGCATAGAGATCGCACTGAGTACTAGTTGAGTGAGTTTCAGTTTCAAGCAGCTAGCATAAACCGTGTTTGATTTATAAGTCCAAATGCATACGTCCCTATAAGGCAAAGTGAAGTGAAACCTAAAAATTCAAAGTGTTCCTGCAAACGAACTTTTCAACCTAGAAGAACGACATTTGGGTAGCTAAGTGCAACTGGTATACTCATCTTTCCTGACAAGCGTCATCAAGATCAGGTGAGTAAATATTTGCAGAGATTCCAGTTAACTTGGAGCTCTGTTGAAGCTCTGTAAATGCTTTCTAAGGAAAGCGTATGTTCCTGGCCTCCACTTAGGACCACTTCAACAGGGAACAAAGCACAGAGAGTACACCAGGAACTAATTGAGTGAGTCAAGCTTCAAGCAGCTAGCACAAACAGTGTTTGATTTAGAGTTCCAAATGCATGTATTCCTATAGGTTAAAATGAAGAGAAACCCCCCCAAATGCAATGTCTTCCTGAAAGCACATGCTTCAACTTAGAAGAACGAAATTTTGGCAGGCAAATGCAACTGGTATACTCATCTTTCTTACCTAGGATCAACAAGATCAAGTGAAAAAATATTCGCTGAAATTCCAGTCAACTTGGGAGTTTTGTGGAAGCTCTGCAAACACTTACAAAAGAAAGCGTATTTTCCTTGCCTCTGCTTGGGGATACTTCAGCGGGGGACAATGTATAGAGAGTGCACTGAGAACTAATTGAGTGAGCCAAGTTTCAAACAGGTATCACAAACTGAGTTTGATTTAGCATTCCAAATGCATGTATTCACATAGGGAAAAAAAAGAAGTTAAACCTAAAAATTCAAAGTGTTCCTGCAAAGGAACTCTTCAACATAAGATTACGAAATTTGGGCTGCCAAGTGCAACCCATATACTCATTTTTGCTGCCAAGTTTCAACAAGATCGGGTGAAAAAACATTTGCTGAGAGTCCAGTAAACTCTTGAGTTCTGTGGATGCTCTACAAACACGTTCAAATGAAAGTCTATTTTTCTTTGCTCTGCTTAGGGGTACATAAACCGGTAACAAAGCGTAGAGAGCACAATGAGAATTCATTCAGTGAGTCAAGTTTCAAGCAGCTAGCACAAACCGTGTTTGATTTAGATTTTCAAAAGCATGTATCCCTAGAGGGGAAAATGTAGTAAAACCTAAATATTCAAAGTCATCCTGCAAAGGAATGCTTCAACCTAGCAGAACAAAATGTGTGCAGCCAAGCGCAACTGGTATACACCTTTTTCCTACCAAGTATCAACAAGATAGGGTGACAAAATATTTGCTGAGGTTTCCGTAATCTCTGAGTTTTTTGGAAGCTCGGTGAATACTTTCCAAAGAAAGTGTGTTTTCCTTGCCTCTGCTTAGGGCTACTTCAACAGGGAACAATGCATAGAGAGTGCACTGAGAACTAGTTGAATGAGTCAAGTTACAAGCACACAGCAAAAACCGTGTTTGATTTAGAGTTCCATGTGCGTGTATCCCTATAGGGGAAAATGAAGTGAAACCTAAAATTTCAAAGTATTCCTGCAAACCAACTATTCAACCTAGAAGATCTAAATCTGGGCAGCCAAATGCAACCGGTATACTTATCTTTCCTGTCGAGTTAACAACAAGTTAGTGTGAAAAAATATTTGCTGAGATTCCAGGAAACTCAAAGTTCTCTGCAATCACTGCAAATGCTTTCCAATGAAAGTTTCTTTCCCTGGCCTCTGCTTAGGGTTACTTCAACAGAAAACAAAGCATAGAGATCGCACTGAGTACTAGTTGAGTGAGTTTCAGTTTCAAGCAGCTAGCATAAACCGTGTTTGATTTATAAGTCCAAATGCATACATCCCTATAAGGCAAAGTGAAGTGAAACCTAAAAATTCAAAGTGTTCCTGCAAACGAACTTTTCAACCTAGAAGAACGACATTTGGGTAGCTAAGTGCAACTGGTATACTCATCTTTCCTGACAAGCGTCATCAAGATCAGGTGAGTAAATATTTGCAGAGATTCCAGTTAACTTGGAGCTCTGTTGAAGCTCTGTAAATGCTTTCTAAGGAAAGCGTATGTTCCTGGCCTCCACTTAGGACCACTTCAACAGGGAACAAAGCACAGAGAGGACACCAGGAACTAATTGAGTGAGTCAAGCTTCAAGCAGCTAGCACAAACAGTGTTTGATTTAGAGTTCCAAATGCATGTATTCCTATAGGTTAAAATGAAGAGAAACCCCCCCAAATGCAATGTCTTCCTGAAAGCACATGCTTCAACTTAGAAGAACGAAATTTTGGCAGGCAAATGCAACTGGTATACTCATCTTTCTTACCTAGGATCAACAAGATCAAGTGAAAAAATATTCGCTGAAATTCCAGTCAACTTGGGAGTTTTGTGGAAGCTCTGCAAACACTTACAAAAGAAAGCGTATTTTCCTTGCCTCTGCTTGGGGATACTTCAGCGGGGGACAATGTATAGAGAGTGCACTGAGAACTAATTGAGTGAGCCAAGTTTCAAACAGGTATCACAAACTGTGTTTGATTTAGCATTCCAAATGCATGTATTCACATAGGGAAAAAAAAGAAGTTAAACCTAAAAATTCAAAGTGTTCCTGCAAAGGAAGTCTTCAACATAAGATTACGACATTTGGGCTGCCAAGTGCAACCCATATACTCATTTTTGCTGCCAAGTTTCAACAAGATCGGGTGAAAAAACATTTGCTGAGAGTCCAGTAAACTCTTGAGTTCTGTGGATGCTCTACAAACACGTTCAAATGAAAGTCTATTTTTCTTTGCTCTGCTTAGGGGTACATAAACCGGTAACAAAGCATAGAGAGCACAATGAGAATTCATTCAGTGAGTCAAGTTTCAAGCAGCTAGCACAAACCGTGTTTGATTTAGATTTTCAAAAGCATGTATCCCTAGAGGGGAAAATGTAGTAAAACCTAAATATTCAAAGTCATCCTGCAAAGGAATGCTTCAACCTAGCAGAACAAAATGTGTGCAGCCAAGCGCAACTGGTATACACCTTTTTCCTACCAAGTATCAACAAGATAGGGTGACAAAATATTGGCTAAGGTTTCCGTAATCTCTGAGTTTTTTGGAAGCTCGGTGAATACTTTCCAAAGAAAGTGTGTTTTCCTTGCCTCTGCTTAGGGCTACTTCAACAGGGAACAATGCACAGAGAGTGCACTGAGAACTAGTTGAATGAGTCAAGTTACAAGCACACAGCAAAAACCGTGTTTGATTTAGAGTTCCATGTGCATGTATCCCTATAGGGGAAAAAGAAGTGAAACCTAAAATTTCAAAGTATTCCTGCAAACCAACTATTCAACCTAGAAGATCTAAATTTGGGCAGCCAAATGCAACCGGTATACTTATCTTTCCTGTCGAGTTAACAACAAGTTAGGGTGAAAAAATATTTGCTGAGATTCCAGGAAACTCAAAGTTCTGTGCAATCACTGCAAATGCTTTTTCCATTGAAAGTTTCTTTCCCTGGTCTCTGCTTAGGGTTACTTCAACAGAAAACAAAGCATAGAGATCGCACTGAGAACTAGTTGAGTGAGTTTCAGTTTCAAGCAGCTAGCATAAACCGTGTTTGATTTATAAGTCCAAATGCATACGTCCCTATAAGGCAAAGTGAAGTAAAACCTAAAAATTCAAAGTGTTCCTGCAAACGAAATTTTCAACCTAGAAGAACGACATTTGGGTAGCTAAGTGCAACTGGTATACTCATCTTTCCTGACAAGGGTCATCAAGATCAGGTGAGTAAATATTTGCAGAGATTCCAGTTAACTTGGAGCTCTGTTGAAGCTCTGTAAATGCTTTCTAAGGAAAGCGTATGTTCCTCGCCTCCACTTAGGACCACTTCAACAGGGAACAAAGCACAGAGAGTACACCAGGAACTAATTGAGTGAGTCAAGCTTCAAGCAGCTAGCACAAACAGTGTTTGATTTAGAGTTCCAAATGCATGTATTCCTATAGGTTAAAATGAAGAGAAACCCCCCCAAATGCAATGTCTTCCTGAAAGCACATGCTTCAACTTAGAAGAACGAAATTTTGGCAGGCAAATGCAACTGGTATACTCATCTTTCTTACCTAGGATCAACAAGATCAAGTGAAAAAATATTCGCTGAAATTCCAGTAAACTTGGGAGTTTTGTGGAAGCTCTGCAAACACTTACATAAGAAAGCGTATTTTTCTTGCCTCTGCTTGGGGATACTTCAGCGGGGGACAAAGCATAGAGAGTGCACTGAGAACTAATTGAGTGAGCCAAGTTTCAAACAGGTATCACAAACTGTGTTTGATTTAGCATTCCAAATGCATGTATTCACATAGGGAAAAAAGAAGTTAAACCTAAAAATTCAAAGTGTTCCTGCAAAGGAAGTCTTCAACATAAGATTACGACATTTGGGCTGCCAAGTGCAACCCATATACTCATTTTTGCTGCCAAGTTTCAACAAGATCGGGTGAAAAAACATTTGCTGAGAGTCCAGTAAACTCTTGAGTTCTGTGGATGCTCTACAAACACGTTCAAATGAAAGTCTATTTTTCTTTGCTCTGCTTAGGGGTACATAAACCGGTAACAAAGCGTAGAGAGCACAATGAGAATTCATTCAGTGAGTCAAGTTTCAAGCAGCTAGCACAAACCGTGTTTGATTTAGATTTTCAAAAGCATGTATCCCTAGAGGGGAAAATGTAGTAAAACCTAAATATTCAAAGTCATCCTGCAAAGGAATGCTTCAACCTAGCAGAACAAAATGTGTGCAGCCAAGCGCAACTGGTATACACCTTTTTCCTACCAAGTATCAACAAGATAGGGTGACAAAATATTTGCTGAGGTTTCCGTAATCTCTGAGTTTTTTGGAAGCTCGGTGAATACTTTCCAAAGAAAGTGTGTTTTCCTTGCCTCTGCTTAGGGCTACTTCAACAGGGAACAATGCATAGAGAGTGCACTGAGAACTAGTTGAATGAGTCAAGTTACAAGCACACAGCAAAAACCGTGTTTGATTTAGAGTTCCATGTGCGTGTATCCCTATAGGGGAAAATGAAGTGAAACCTAAAATTTCAAAGTATTCCTGCAAACCAACTATTCAACCTAGAAGATCTAAATCTGGGCAGCCAAATGCAACCGGTATACTTATCTTTCCTGTCGAGTTAACAACAAGTTAGTGTGAAAAAATATTTGCTGAGATTCCAGGAAACTCAAAGTTCTCTGCAATCACTGCAAATGCTTTCCAATGAAAGTTTCTTTCCCTGGCCTCTGCTTAGGGTTACTTCAACAGAAAACAAAGCATAGAGATCGCACTGAGTACTAGTTGAGTGAGTTTCAGTTTCAAGCAGCTAGCATAAACCGTGTTTGATTTATAAGTCCAAATGCATACGTCCCTATAAGGCAAAGTGAAGTGAAACCTAAAAATTCAAAGTGTTCCTGCAAACGAACTTTTCAACCTAGAAGAACGACATTTGGGTAGCTAAGTGCAACTGGTATACTCATCTTTCCTGACAAGCGTCATCAAGATCAGGTGAGTAAATATTTGCAGAGATTCCAGTTAACTTGGAGCTCTGTTGAAGCTCTGTAAATGCTTTCTAAGGAAAGCGTATGTTCCTGGCCTCCACTTAGGACCACTTCAACAGGGAACAAAGCACAGAGAGTACACCAGGAACTAATTGAGTGAGTCAAGCTTCAAGCAGCTAGCACAAACAGTGTTTGATTTAGAGTTCCAAATGCATGTATTCCTATAGGTTAAAATGAAGAGAAACCCCCCCAAATGCAATGTCTTCCTGAAAGCACATGCTTCAACTTAGAAGAACGAAATTTTGGCAGGCAAATGCAACTGGTATACTCATCTTTCTTACCTAGGATCAACAAGATCAAGTGAAAAAATATTCGCTGAAATTCCAGTCAACTTGGGAGTTTTGTGGAAGCTCTGCAAACACTTACAAAAGAAAGCGTATTTTCCTTGCCTCTGCTTGGGGATACTTCAGCGGGGGACAATGTATAGAGAGTGCACTGAGAACTAATTGAGTGAGCCAAGTTTCAAACAGGTATCACAAACTGTGTTTGATTTAGCATTCCAAATGCATGTATTCACATAGGGAAAAAAAAGAAGTTAAACCTAAAAATTCAAAGTGTTCCTGCAAAGGAACTCTTCAACATAAGATTACGAAATTTGGGCTGCCAAGTGCAACCCATATACTCATTTTTGCTGCCAAGTTTCAACAAGATCGGGTGAAAAAACATTTGCTGAGAGTCCAGTAAACTCTTGAGTTCTGTGGATGCTCTACAAACACGTTCAAATGAAAGTCTATTTTTCTTTGCTCTGCTTAGGGGTACATAAACCGGTAACAAAGCGTAGAGAGCACAATGAGAATTCATTCAGTGAGTCAAGTTTCAAGCAGCTAGCACAAACCGTGTTTGATTTAGATTTTCAAAAGCATGTATCCCTAGAGGGGAAAATGTAGTAAAACCTAAATATTCAAAGTCATCCTGCAAAGGAATGCTTCAACCTAGCAGAACAAAATGTGTGCAGCCAAGCGCAACTGGTATACACCTTTTTCCTACCAAGTATCAACAAGATAGGGTGACAAAATATTTGCTGAGGTTTCCGTAATCTCTGAGTTTTTTGGAAGCTCGGTGAATACTTTCCAAAGAAAGTGTGTTTTCCTTGCCTCTGCTTAGGGCTACTTCAACAGGGAACAATGCATAGAGAGTGCACTGAGAACTAGTTGAATGAGTCAAGTTACAAGCACACAGCAAAAACCGTGTTTGATTTAGAGTTCCATGTGCGTGTATCCCTATAGGGGAAAATGAAGTGAAACCTAAAATTTCAAAGTATTCCTGCAAACCAACTATTCAACCTAGAAGATCTAAATCTGGGCAGCCAAATGCAACCGGTATACTTATCTTTCCTGTCGAGTTAACAACAAGTTAGTGTGAAAAAATATTTGCTGAGATTCCAGGAAACTCAAAGTTCTCTGCAATCACTGCAAATGCTTTCCAATGAAAGTTTCTTTCCCTGGCCTCTGCTTAGGGTTACTTCAACAGAAAACAAAGCATAGAGATCGCACTGAGTACTAGTTGAGTGAGTTTCAGTTTCAAGCAGCTAGCATAAACCGTGTTTGATTTATAAGTCCAAATGCATACGTCCCTATAAGGCAAAGTGAAGTGAAACCTAAAAATTCAAAGTGTTCCTGCAAACGAACTTTTCAACCTAGAAGAACGACATTTGGGTAGCTAAGTGCAACTGGTATACTCATCTTTCCTGACAAGGGTCATCAAGATCAGGTGAGTAAACATTTGCAGAGATTCCAGTTAACTTGGAGCTCTGTTGAAGCTCTGTAAATGCTTTCTAAGGAAAGCGTATGTTCCTGGCCTCCACTTAGGACCACTTCAACAGGGAACAAAGCACAGAGAGTACACCAGGAACTAATTGAGTGAGTCAAGCTTCAAGCAGCTAGCACAAACAGTGTTTGATTTAGAGTTCCAAATGCATGTATTCCTATAGGTTAAAATGAAGAGAAAACCCCCCAAATGCAATGTCTTCCTGAAAGCACATGCTTCAACTTAGAAGAACGAAATTTTGGCAGGCAAATGCAACTGGTATACTCATCTTTCTTACCTAGGATCAACAAGATCAAGTGAAAAAATATTCGCTGAAATTCCAGTAAACTTGGGAGTTTTGTGGAAGCTCTGCAAACACTTACAAAAGAAAGCATATTTTCCTTGCCTCTGCTTGGGGATACTTCAGCGGGGGACAATGCATAGAGAGTGCACTGAGAACTAATTGAGTGAGCCAAGTTTCAAACAGGTATCACAAACTGTGTTTGATTTAGCATTCCAAATGCATGTATTCACATAGGGAAAAAAGAAGTTAAACCTAAAAATTCAAAGTGTTCCTGCAAAGGAACTCTTCAACATAAGATTACGAAATTTGGGCTGCCAAGTGCAACCCATATACTTATTTTTGCTGCCAAGTTTCAACAAGATTGGGTGAAAAAACATTTGCTGAGAGTCCAGTAAACTCTTGAGTTCTGTGGATGCTCTACAAACACGTTCAAACGAAAGTCTATTTTTCTTTGCTCTGCTTAGGGGTACATAAACCGGTAACAAAGCGTAGAGAGCACAATGAGAATTCATTCAGTGAGTCAAGTTTCAAGCAGCTAGCACAAACCGTGTTTGATTTAGATTTTCAAAAGCATGTATCCCTAGAGGGGAAAATGTAGTAAAACCTAAATATTCAAAGTCATCCTGCAAAGGAATGCTTCAACCTAGCAGAACAAAATGTGTGCAGCCAAGCGCAACTGGTATACACCTTTTTCCTACCAAGTATCAACAAGATAGGGTGACAAAATATTTGCTGAGGTTTCCGTAATCTCTGAGTTTTTTGGAAGCTCGGTGAATACTTTCCAAAGAAAGTGTGTTTTCCTTGCCTCTGCTTAGGGCTACTTCAACAGGGAACAATGCATAGAGAGTGCACTGAGAACTAGTTGAATGAGTCAAGTTACAAGCACACAGCAAAAACCGTGTTTGATTTAGAGTTCCATGTGTGTGTATCCCTATAGGGGAAAATGAAGTGAAACCTAAAATTTCAAAGTATTCCTGCAAACCAACTATTCAACCTAGAAGATCTAAATCTGGGCAGCCAAATGCAACCGGTATACTTATCTTTCCTGTCGAGTTAACAACAAGTTAGGGTGAAAAAATATTTGCTGAGATTCCAGGAAACTCAAAGTTCTCTGCAATCACTGCAAATGCTTTCCAATGAAAGTTTCTTTCCCTGGCCTCTGCTTAGGGTTACTTCAACAGAAAACAAAGCATAGAGATCGCACTGAGAACTAGTTGAGTGAGTTTCAGTTTCAAGCAGCTAGCATAAACCGTGTTTGATTTATAAGTCCAAATGCATACGTCCCTATAAGGCAAAGTGAAGTGAAACCTAAAAATTCAAAGTGTTCCTGCAAACGAACTTTTCAACCTAGAAGAACGACATTTGGGTAGCTAAGTGCAACTGGTATACTCATCTTTCCTGACAAGGGTCATCAAGATCAGGTGAGTAAATATTTGCAGAGATTCCAGTTAACTTGGAGCTCTGTTGAAGCTCTGTAAATGCTTTCTAAGGAAAGCGTATGTTCCTGGCCTCCACTTAGGACCACTTCAACAGGGAACAAAGCACAGAGAGTACACCAGGAACTAATTGAGTGAGTCAAGCTTCAAGCAGCTAGCACAAACAGTGTTTGATTTAGAGTTCCAAATGCATGTATTCCTATAGGTTAAAATGAAGAGAAACCCCCCCCCAAATGCAATGTCTTCCTGAAAGCACATGCTTCAACTTAGAAGAACGAAATTTTGGCAGGCAAATGCAACTGGTATACTCATCTTTCTTACCTAGGATCAACAAGATCAATTGAAAAAATATTCGCTGAAATTCCAGTAAACTTGGGAGTTTTGTGGAAGCTCTGCAAACACTTACAAAAGAAAGCGTATTTTCCTTGCCTCTGCTTGGGGATACTTCAGCGGGGGACAATGCATAGAGAGTGCACTGAGAACTAATTGAGTGAGCCAAGTTTCAAACAGGTATCACAAACTGTGTTTGATTTAGCATTCCAAATGCATGTATTCACATAGGGAAAAAAGAAGTTAAACCTAAAAATTCAAAGTGTTCCTGCAAAGGAACTCTTCAACATAAGATTACGAAATTTGGGCTGCCAAGTGCAACCCATATACTTATTTTTGCTGCCAAGTTTCAACAAGATCGGGTGAAAAAACATTTGCTGAGAGTCCAGTAAACTCTTGAGTTCTGTGGATGCTCTACAAACACATTCAAACGAAAGTCTATTTTTCTTTGCTCTGCTTAGGGGTACATAAACCGGTAACAAAGCGTAGAGAGCACAATGAGAATTCATTCAGTGAGTCAAGTTTCAAGCAGCTAGCACAAACCGTGTTTGATTTAGATTTTCAAAAGCATGTATCCCTAGAGGGGAAAATGTAGTAAAACCTAAATATTCAAAGTCATCCTGCAAAGGAATGCTTCAACCTAGCAGAACAAAATGTGTGCAGCCAAGCGCAACTGGTATACACCTTTTTCCTACCACGTATCAACAAGATAGGGTGACAAAATATTTGCTGAGGTTTCCGTAATCACTGAGTTTTTTGGAAGCTCGGTGAATACTTTCCAAAGAAAGTGTGTTTTCCTTGCCTCTGCTTAGGGCTACTTCAACAGGGAACAATGCATAGAGAGTGCACTGAGAACTAGTTGAATGAGTCAAGTTACAAGCACACAGCAAAAACCGTGTTTGATTTAGAGTTCCATGTGCGTGTATCCCTATAGGGGAAAATGAAGTGAAACCTAAAATTTCAAAGTATTCCTGCAAACCAACTATTCAACCTAGAAGATCTAAATTTGGGCAGCCAAATGCAACCGGTATACTTATCTTTCCTGTCGAGTTAACAACAAGTTAGGGTGAAAAAATATTTGCTGAGATTCCAGGAAACTCAAAGTTCTGTGCAATCACTGCAAATGCTTTCCAATGAAAGTTTCTTTCCCTGGCCTCTGCTTAGGGTTACTTCAACAGAAAACAAAGCATAGAGATCGCACTGAGAACTAGTTGAGTGAGTTTCAGTTTCAAGCAGCTAGCATAAACCGTGTTTGATTTATAAGTCCAAATGCATACGTCCCTATAAGGCAAAGTGAAGTGAAACCTAAAAATTCAAAGTGTTCCTGCAAACGAACTTTTCAACCTAGAAGAACGACATTTGGGTAGCTAAGTGCAACTGGTATACTCATCTTTCCTGACAAGGGTCATCAAGTTCAGGTGAGTAAATATTTGCAGAGATTCCAGTTAACTTGGAGCTCTGTTGAAGCTCTGTAAATGCTTTCTAAGGAAAGCGTATGTTCCTCGCCTCCACTTAGGACCACTTCAACAGGGAGAAAAGCACAGAGAGTACACCAGGAACTAATTGAGTGAGTCAAGCTTCAAGCAGCTAGCACAAACAGTGTTTGATTTAGAGTTCCAAATGCATGTATTCCTATAGGTTAAAATGAAGAGAAACCCCCCCCAAATGCAATGTCTTCCTGAAAGCACATGCTTCAACTTAGAAGAACGAAATTTTGGCAGGAAAATGCAACTGGTATACTCATCTTTCTTACCTAGGATCAACAAGATCAAGTGAAAAAATATTCGCTGAAATTCCAGTAAACTTGGGAGTTTTGTGGAAGCTCTGCAAACACTTACAAAAGAAAGCGTATTTTCCTTGCCTCTGCTTGGGGATACTTCAGCGGGGGACAATGCATAGAGAGTGCACTGAGAACTAATTGAGTGAGCCAAGTTTCAAACAGGTATCACAAACTGTGTTTCATTTAGCATTCCAAATGCATGTATTCACATAGGGAAAAAAGAAGTTAAACCTAAAAATTCAAAGTGTTCCTGCAAAGGAACTCTTCAACATAAGATTACGAAATTTGGGCTGCCAATTGCAACCCATATACTTATTTTTGCTGCCAAGTTTCAACAAGATCGGGTGAAAAAACATTTGCTGAGAGTCCAGGAAACTCTTGAGTTCTGTGGATGCTCTACAAACACATTCAAACGAAAGTCTATTTTTCTTTGCTCTGCTTAGGGGTACATAAACCTGTAACAAAGCGTAGAGAGCACAATGAGAATTCATTCAGTGAGTCAAGTTTCAAGCAGCTAGCACAAACCGTGTTTGATTTAGATTTTCAAAAGCATGTATCCCTAGAGGGGAAAATGTAGTAAAACCTAAATATTCAAAGTCATCCTGCAAAGGAATGCTTCAACCTAGCAGAACAAAATGTGTGCAGCCAAGCGCAACTGGTATACACCTTTTTCCTACCAAGTATCAACAAGATAGGGTGACAAAATATTTGCTGAGGTTTCCGTAATCTCTGAGTTTTTTGGAAGCTCGGTGAATACTTTCCAAAGAAAGTGTGTTTTCCTTGCCTCTGCTTAGGGCTACTTCAACAGGGAACAATGCATAGAGAGTGCACTGAGAACTAGTTGAATGAGTCAAGTTACAAGCACACAGCAAAAACCGTGTTTGATTTAGAGTTCCATGTGCGTGTATCCCTATAGGGGAAAATGAAGTGAAACCTAAAATTTCAAAGTATTCCTGCAAACCAACTATTCAACCTAGAAGATCTAAATCTGGGCAGCCAAATGCAACCGGTATACTTATCTTTCCTGTCGAGTTAACAACAAGTTAGGGTGAAAAAATATTTGCTGAGATTCCAGGAAACTCAAAGTTCTCTGCAATCACTGCAAATGCTTTCCAATGAAAGTTTCTTTCCCTGGCCTCTGCTTAGGGTTACTTCAACAGAAAACAAAGCATAGAGATCGCACTGAGAACTAGTTGAGTGAGTTTCAGTTTCAAGCAGCTAGCATAAACCGTGTTTGATTTATAAGTCCAAATGCATACGTCCCTATAAGGCAAAGTGAAGTGAAACCTAAAAATTCAAAGTGTTCCTGCAAACGAACTTTTCAACCTAGAAGAACGACATTTGGGTAGCTAAGTGCAACTGGTATACTCATCTTTCCTGACAAGGGTCATCAAGATCAGGTGAGTAAATATTTGCAGAGATTCCAGTTAACTTGGAGCTCTGTTGAAGCTCTGTAAATGCTTTCTAAGGAAAGCGTATGTTCCTGGCCTCCACTTAGGACCACTTCAACAGGGAACAAAGCACAGAGAGTACACCAGGAACTAATTGAGTGAGTCAAGCTTCAAGCAGCTAGCACAAACAGTGTTTGATTTAGAGTTCCAAATGCATGTATTCCTATAGGTTAAAATGAAGAGAAACCCCCCCCCAAATGCAAAGTCTTCCTGAAAGCACATGCTTCAACTTAGAAGAACGAAATTTTGGCAGGCAAATGCAACTGGTATACTCATCTTTCTTACCTAGGATCAACAAGATCAATTGAAAAAATATTCGCTGAAATTCCAGTAAACTTGGGAGTTTTGTGGAAGCTCTGCAAACACTTACAAAAGAAAGCGTATTTTCCTTGCCTCTGCTTGGGGATACTTCAGCGGGGGACAATGCATAGAGAGTGCACTGAGAACTAATTGAGTGAGCCAAGTTTCAAACAGGTATCACAAACTGTGTTTGATTTAGCATTCCAAATGCATGTATTCACATAGGGAAAAAAGAAGTTAAACCTAAAAATTCAAAGTGTTCCTGCAAAGGAACTCTTCAACATAAGATTACGAAATTTGGGCTGCCAAGTGCAACCCATATACTTATTTTTGCTGCCAAGTTTCAACAAGATCGGGTGAAAAAACATTTGCTGAGAGTCCAGTAAACTCTTGAGTTCTGTGGATGCTCTACAAACACATTCAAACGAAAGTCTATTTTTCTTTGCTCTGCTTAGGGGTACATAAACCGGTAACAAAGCATAGAGAGCACAATGAGAATTCATTCAGTGAGTCAAGTTTCAAGCAGCTAGCACAAACCGTGTTTGATTTAGATTTTCAAAAGCATGTATCCCTAGAGGGGAAAATGTAGTAAAACCTAAATATTCAAAGTCATCCTGCAAAGGAATGCTTCAACCTAGCAGAACAAAATGTGTGCAGCCAAGCGCAACTGGTATACACCTTTTTCCTACCACGTATCAACAAGATAGGGTGACAAAATATTTGCTGAGGTTTCCGTAATCACTGAGTTTTTTGGAAGCTCGGTGAATACTTTCCAAAGAAAGTGTGTTTTCCTTGCCTCTGCTTAGGGCTACTTCAACAGGGAACAATGCATAGAGAGTGCACTGAGAACTAGTTGAATGAGTCAAGTTACAAGCACACAGCAAAAACCGTGTTTGATTTAGAGTTCCATGTGCGTGTATCCCTATAGGGGAAAATGAAGTGAAACCTAAAATTTCAAAGTATTCCTGCAAACCAACTATTCAACCTAGAAGATCTAAATTTGGGCAGCCAAATGCAACCGGTATACTTATCTTTCCTGTCGAGTTAACAACAAGTTAGGGTGAAAAAATATTTGCTGAGATTCCAGGAAACTCAAAGTTCTGTGCAATCACTGCAAATGCTTTCCAATGAAAGTTTCTTTCCCTGGCCTCTGCTTAGGGTTACTTCAACAGAAAACAAAGCATAGAGATCGCACTGAGAACTAGTTGAGTGAGTTTCAGTTTCAAGCAGCTAGCATAAACCGTGTTTGATTTATAAGTCCAAATGCATACGTCCCTATAAGGCAAAGTGAAGTGAAACCTAAAAATTCAAAGTGTTCCTGCAAACGAACTTTTCAACCTAGAAGAACGACATTTGGGTAGCTAAGTGCAACTGGTATACTCATCTTTCCTGACAAGGGTCATCAAGATCAGGTGAGTAAATATTTGCAGAGATTCCAGTTAACTTGGAGCTCTGTTGAAGCTCTGTAAATGCTTTCTAAGGAAAGCGTATGTTCCTCGCCTCCACTTAGGACCACTTCAACAGGGAACAAAGCACAGAGAGTACACCAGGAACTAATTGAGTGAGTCAAGCTTCAAGCAGCTAGCACAAACAGTGTTTGATTTAGAGTTCCAAATGCATGTATTCCTATAGGTTAAAATGAAGAGAAACCCCCCCCAAATGCAATGTCTTCCTGAAAGCACATGCTTCAACTTAGAAGAACGAAATTTTGGCAGGAAAATGCAACTGGTATACTCATCTTTCTTACCTAGGATCAACAAGATCAAGTGAAAAAATATTCGCTGAAATTCCAGTAAACTTGGGAGTTTTGTGGAAGCTCTGCAAACACTTACAAAAGAAAGCGTATTTTCCTTGCCTCTGCTTGGGGATACTTCAGCGGGGGACAATGCATAGAGAGTGCACTGAGAACTAATTGAGTGAGCCAAGTTTCAAACAGGTATCACAAACTGTGTTTCATTTAGCATTCCAAATGCATGTATTCACATAGGGAAAAAAGAAGTTAAACCTAAAAATTCAAAGTGTTCCTGCAAAGGAACTCTTCAACATAAGATTACGAAATTTGGGCTGCCAAGTGCAACCCATATACTTATTTTTGCTGCCAAGTTTCAACAAGATCGGGTGAAAAAACATTTGCTGATAGTCCAGGAAACTCTTGAGTTCTGTGGATGCTCTACAAACACATTCAAACGAAAGTCTATTTTTCTTTGCTCTGCTTAGGGGTACATAAACCTGTAACAAAGCGTAGAGAGCACAATGAGAATTCATTCAGTGAGTCAAGTTTCAAGCAGCTAGCACAAACCGTGTTTGATTTAGATTTTCAAAAGCATGTATCCCTAGAGGGGAAAATGTAGTAAAACCTAAATATTCAAAGTCATCCTGCAAAGGAATGCTTCAACCTAGCAGAACAAAATGTGTGCAGCCAAGCGCAACTGGTATACACCTTTTTCCTACCAAGTATCAACAAGATAGGGTGACAAAATATTTGCTGAGGTTTCCGTAATCTCTGAGTTTTTTGGAAGCTCAGTGAATACTTTCCAAAGAAAGTGTGTTTTCCTTGCCTCTGCTTAGGGCTACTTCAACAGGGAACAATGCATAGAGAGTGCACTGAGAACTAGTTGAATGAGTCAAGTTACAAGCACACAGCAAAAACCGTGTTTGATTTAGAGTTCCATGTGCATGTATCTCTATAGGGGAAAATGAAGTGAAACCTAAAATTTCAAAGTATTCCTGCAAACCAACTATTCAACCTAGAAGATCTAAATTTGGGCAGCCAAATGCAACCGGTATACTTATCTTTCCTGTCGAGTTAACAACAAGTTAGGGTGAAAAAATATTTGCTGAGATTCCAGGAAACTCAAAGTTCTGTGCAATCACTGCAAATGCTTTCCAATGAAAGTTTCTTTCCCTGGCCTCTGCTTAGGGTTACTTCAACAGAAAACAAAGCATAGAGATCGCACTGAGAACTAGTTGAGTGAGTTTCAGTTTCAAGCAGCTAGCATAAACCGTGTTTGATTTATAAGTCCAAATGCACACGTCCCTATAAGGAAAAGTGCAGTGAAACCTAAAAATTCAAAGTGTTCCTGCAAACGAACTTTTCAACCTAGAAGAACGACATTTGGGTAGCTAAGTGCAACTGGTATACTCATCTTTCCTGACAAGGGTCATCAAGATCAGCTGAGTAAATATTTGCAGAGATTCCAGTTAACTTGGAGCTCTGTTGAAGCTCTGTAAATGCTTTCTAAGGAAAGCGTATGTTCCTCGCCTCCACTTAGGACCACTTCAACAGGGAACAAAGCACAGAGAGTACACCAGGAACTAATTGAGTGAGTCAAGCTTCAAGCAGCTAGCACAAACAGTGTTTGATTTAGAGTTCCAAATGCATGTATTCCTATAGGTTAAAATGAAGAGAAACCCCCCCAAATGCAATGTCTTCCTGAAAGCACATGCTTCAACTTAGAAGAACGAAATTTTGGCAGGCAAATGCAACTGGTATACTCATCTTTCTTACCTAGGATCAACAAGATCAAGTGAAAAAATATTCGCTGAAATTCCAGTCAACTTGGGAGTTTTGTGGAAGCTCTGCAAACACTTACATAAGAAAGCGTATTTTCCTTGCCTCTGCTTGGGGATACTTCAGCGGGGGACAATGCATAGAGAGTGCACTGAGAACTAATTGAGTGAGCCAAGTTTCAAACAGGTATCACAAACTGTGTTTGATTTAGCATTCCAAATGCATGTATTCACATAGGGAAAAAAGAAGTTAAACCTAAAAATTCAAAGTGTTCCTGCAAAGGAACTCTTCAACATAAGATTACGAAATTTGGGCTGCCAAGTGCAACCCATATACTCATTTTTGCTGCCAAGTTTCAACAAGATCGGGTGAAAAAACATTTGCTGAGAGTCCAGTAAACTCTTGAGTTCTGTGGATGCTCTACAAACACGTTCAAAGGAAAGTCTATTTTTCTTTGCTCTGCTTAGGGGTACATAAACCGGTAACAAAGCGTAGAGAGCACAATGAGAATTCATTCAGTGAGTCAAGTTTCAAGCAGCTAGCACAAACCGTGTTTGATTTAGATTTTCAAAAGCATGTATCCCTAGAGGGGAAAATGTAGTAAAACCTAAATATTCAAAGTCATCCTGCAAAGGAATGCTTCAACCTAGCAGAAGAAAATGTGTGCAGCCAAGCGCAACTGGTATACACCTTTTTCCTACCAAGTATCAACAAGATAGGGTGACAAAATATTGGCTGAGGTTTCCGTAATCTCTGAGTTTTTTGGAAGCTCGGTGAATACTTTCCAAAGAAAGTGTGTTTTCCTTGCCTCTGCTTAGGGCTACTTCAACAGGGAACAATGCATAGAGAGTGCACTGAGAACTAGTTGAATGAGTCAAGTTACAAGCACACAGCAAAAACCGTGTTTGATTTAGAGTTCCATATGCATGTATCCCTATAGGGGAAAATGAAGTGAAACCTAAAATTTCAAAGTATTCCTGCAAACCAACTAGTCAACCTAGAAGATCTAAATCTGGGCAGCCAAATGCAACCGGTATACTTATCTTTCCTGTCGAGTTAACAACAAGTTAGGGTGAAAAAATATTTGCTGAGATTCCAGGAAACTCAAAGTTCTGTGCAATCACTGCAAATGCTTTTTCCAATGAAAGTTTCTTTCCCTGGCCTCTGATTAGGGTTACTTCAACAGAAAACAAAGCATAGAAATCGCACTGAGAACTAGTTGAGTGAGTTTCAGTTTCAAGCAGCTAGCATAAACCGTGTTTGATTTATAAGTCCAAATGCATACGTCCCTATAAGGCAAAGTGAAGTGAAACCTAAAAATTCAAAGTGTTCCTGCAAACGAACTTTTCAACCTAGAAGAACAACATTTGGGTAGCTAAGTGCAACTGGTATACTCATCTTTCGTGACAAGGGTCATCAAGATCAGGTGAGTAAATATTTGCAGAGATTCCAGTTAACTTGGAGCTCTGTTGAAGCTCTGTAAATGCTTTCTAAGGAAAGCATATGTTCCTCGCCTCCACTTAGGACCACTTCAACAGGGAACAAAGCACAGAGAGTACACCAGGAACTAATTGAGTGAGTCAAGCTTCAAGCAGCTAGCACAAACAGTGTTTGATTTAGAGTTCCAAATGCATGTATTCCTATAGGTTAAAATGAAGAGAAACCCCCCCAAATGCAATGTCTTCCTGAAAGCACATGCTTCAACTTAGAAGAACGAAATTTTGGCAGGCAAATGCAACTGGTATACTCATCTTTCTTACCTAGGATCAACAAGATCAAGTGAAAAAATATTCGCTGAAATTCCAGTAAACTTGGGAGTTTTGTGGAAGCTCTGCAAACACTTACATAAGAAAGCGTATTTTCCTTGCCTCTGCTTGGGGATACTTCAGCGGGGGACAATGCATAGAGAGTGCACTGAGAACTAATTGAGTGAGCCAAGTTTCAAACAGGTATCACAAACTGTGTTTGATTTAGCATTCCAAATGCATGTATTCACATCGGGAAAAAAGAAGTTAAACCTAAAAATTCAAAGTGTTCCTGCAAAGGAACTCTTCAACATAAGATTACGAAATTTGGGCTGCCAAGTGCAACCCATATACTCATTTTTGCTGCCAAGTTTCAACAAGATCGGGTGAAAAAACATTTGCTGAGAGTCCAGTAAACTCTTGAGTTCTGTGGATGCTCTACAAACACGTTCAAATGAAAGTCTATTTTTCTTTGCTCTGCTTAGGGGTACATAAACCGGTAACGAAGCGTAGAGAGCACAATGAGAATTCATTCAGTGAGTCAAGTTTCAAGCAGCTAGCACAAACCGTGTTTGATTTAGATTTTCAAAAGCATGTATCCCTAGAGGGGAAAATGTAGTAAAACCTAAATATTCAAAGTCATACTGCAAAGGAATGCTTCAACCTAGCAGAACAAAATGTGTGCAGCCAAGCGCAACTGGTATATACCTTATTCCTACCAAGTATCAACAAATTAGGGTGACAAAATATTTGCTGAGGTTTCCGTAATCTCTGAGTTTTTTGGAAGCTCGGTGAATACTTTCCAAAGAAAGTGTGTTTTCCTTGCCTCTGCTTAGGGCTACTTCAACAGGGAACAATGCATAGAGAGTGCACTGAGAACTAGTTGAATGAGTCAAGTTACAAGCACACAGCAAAAACCGTGTTTGATTTAGAGTTCCATATGCATGTATACCTATAGGGGAAAATGAAGTGAAACCTAAAATTTCAAAGTATTCCTGCAAACCAACTATTCAACCTAGAAGATCTAAATCTGGGCAGCCAAATGCAACCGGTATACTTATCTTTCCTGTCGAGTTAACAACAAGTTAGGGTGAAAAAATATTTGCTGAGATTCCAGGAAACTCAAAGTTCTGTGCAATCACTGCAAATGCTTTTTCCAATGAAAGTTTCTTTCCCTGGCCTCTGCTTAGGGTTACTTCAACAGAAAACAAAGCATAGAGATCGCACTGAGAACTAGTTGAGTGAGTTTCAGTTTCAAGCAGCTAGCATAAACCGTGTTTGATTTATAAGTCCAAATGCATACGTCCCTATAAGGCAAAGTGAAGTGAAACCTAAAAATTCAAAGTGTTCCTGCAAACGAACTTTTCAACCTAGAAGAACGACATTTGGGTAGCTAAGTGCAACTGGTATACTCATCTTTCCTGACAAGGGTCATCAAGATCAGGTGAGTAAATATTTGCAGAGATTCCTGTTAACTTGGAGCTCTGTTGAAGCTCTGTAAATGCTTTCTAAGGAAAGCGTATGTTCCTAGCCTCCACTTAGGACCACTTCAACAGGGAACAAAGCACAGAGAGTACACCAGGAACTAATTGAGTGAGTCAAGCTTCAAGCAGCTAGCACAAACAGTGTTTGATTTAGAGTTCCAAATGCATGTATTCCTATAGGTTAAAATGAAGAGAAACCCCCCCAAATGCAATGTCTTCCTGAAAGCACATGCTTCAACTTAGAAGAACGAAATTTTGGCAGGCAAATGCAACTGGTATACTCATCTTTCTTACCTAGGATCAACAAGCTCAAGTGAAAAAATATTCGCTGAAATTCCAGTAAACTTGGGAGTTTTGTGGAAGCTCTGCAAACACTTACATAAGAAAGCGTATTTTCCTTGCCTCTGCTTGGGGATACTTCAGCGGGGGACAATGCATAGAGAGTGCACTGAGAACTAATTGAGTGAGCCAAGTTTCAAACAGGTATCACAAACTGTGTTTGATTTAGCATTCCAAATGCATGTATTCACATAGGGAAAAAAGAAGTTAAACCTAAAAATTCAAAGTGTTCCTGCAAAGGAACTCTTCAACATAAGATTACGAAATTTGGGCTGCCAAGTGCAACCCATATACTCATTTTTGCTGCCAAGTTTCAACAAGATCGGGTGAAAAAACATTTGCTGAGAGTCCAGTAAACTCTTGAGTTCTGTGGATGCTCTACAAACACGTTCAAATGAAAGTGTATTTTTCTTTGCTCTGCTTAGTGGTACATAAACCGGTAACAAAGCGTAGAGAGCACAATGAGAATTCATTCAGTGAGTCAAGTTTCAAGCAGCTAGCACAAACCGTGTTTGATTTAGATTTTCAAAAGCATGTATCCCTAGAGGGGAAAATGTATTAAAACCTAAATATTCAAAGTCATCCTGCAAAGGAATGCTTCAACCTAGCAGAACAAAATGTGTGCAGTCAAGCGCAACTGGTATATACCTTTTTCCTACCAAGTATCAACAAGATAGGGTGACAAAATATTTGCTGAGGTTTCCGTAATCTCTGAGTTTTTTGGAAGCTCGGTGAATACTTTCCAAAGAAAGTGTGTTTTCCTTGCCTCTGCTTAGGGCTACTTCAACAGGGAACAATGCATAGAGAGTGCACTGAGAACTAGTTGAATGAGTCAAGTTACAAGCACACAGCAAAAACCGTGTTTGATTTAGAGTTCCATATGCATGTATCCCTATAGGGGAAAATGAAGTGAAACCTAAAATTTCAAAGTATTCCTGCAAACCAACTATTCAACCTAGAAGATCTAAATCTGGGCAGCCAAATGCAACCGGTATACTTATCTTTCCTGTCGAGTTAACAACAAGTTAGGGTAAAAAATATTTGCTGAGATTCCAGGAAACTCAAAGTTCTGTGCAATCACTGCAAATGCTTTCCAATGAAAGTTTCTTTCCCTGGCCTCTGCTTAGGGTTACTTCAACAGAAAACAAAGCATAGAGATCGCACTGAGAACTAGTTGAGTGAGTTTCAGTTTCAAGCAGCTAGCATAAACCGTTTTTGATTTATAAGTCCAAATGCATACGTCCCTATAAGGCAAAGTGAAGTGAAACCTAAAAATTCAAAGTGTTCCTGCAAACGAACTTTTCAACCTAGAAGAACGACATTTGGGTAGCTAAGTGCAACTGGTATACTCATCTTTCCTGACAAGGGTCATCAAGATCAGGTGAGTAAATATTTGCAGAGATTCCAGTTAACTTGGAGCTCTGTTGAAGCTCTGTAAATGCTTTCTAAGGAAAGCGTATGTTCCTCGCCTCCACTTAGGACCACTTCAACAGGGAACAAATCACAGAGAGTACACCAGGAACTAATTGAGTGAGTCAAGCTTCAAGCAGCTAGCACAAACAGTGTTTGATTTAGAGTTCCAAATGCATGTATTCCTATAGGTTAAAATGAAGAGAAACCCCCCAAATGCAATGTCTTCCTGAAAGCACATGCTTCAACTTAGAAGAACGAAATTTTGGCAGGCAAATGCAACTGGTATACTCATCTTTCTTACCTAGGATCAACAAGATCAAGTGAAAAAATATTCGCTGAAATTCCAGTAAACTTGGGAGTTTTGTCGAAGCTCTGCAAACACTTACATAAGAAAGCGTATTTTCCTTGCCTCTGCTTGGGGATACTTCAGCGGGGGACAATGCATAGAGAGTGCACTGAGAACTAATTGAGTGAGCCAAGTTTCAAACAGGTATCACAAACTGTGTTTGATTTAGCATTCCAAATGCATGTATTCACATCGGGAAAAAAGAAGTTAAACCTAAAAATTCAAAGTGTTCCTGCAAAGGAACTCTTCAACATAAGATTACGAAATTTGGGCTGCCAAGTGCAACCCATATACTCATTTTTGCTGCCAAGTTTCAACAAGATCGGGTGAAAAAACATTTGCTGAGAGTCCAGTAAACTCTTGAGTTCTGTGGATGCTCTACAAACACGTTCAAATGAAAGTCTATTTTTCTTTGCTCTGCTTAGGGGTACATAAACCGGTAACGAAGCGTAGAGAGCACAATGAGAATTCATTCAGTGAGTCAAGTTTCAAGCAGCTAGCACAAACTGTGTTTGATTTAGATTTTCAAAAGCATGTATCCCTAGAGGGGAAAATGTAGTAAAACCTAAATATTCAAAGTCATCCTGCAAAGGAATGCTTCAACCTAGCAGAACAAAATTTGTGCTGCCAAGCGCAACTGGTATACACCTTTTTCCTACCAAGTATCAACAAGATAGGGTGACAAAATATTGGCTGAGGTTTCCGTAATCTCTGAGTTTTTTGGAAGCTTGGTGAATACTTTCCAAAGAAAGTGTGTTTTCCTTGCCTCTGCTTAGGGCTACTTCAACAGGGAACAATGCACAGAGAGTGCACTGAGAACTAGTTGAATGAGTCAAGTTACAAGCACACAGCAAAAACCGTGTTTGATTTAGAGTTCCATGTGCATGTATCCCTATAGGGGAAAAAGAAGTGAAACCTAAAATTTCAAAGTATTCCTGCAAACCAACTATTCAACCTAGAAGATCTAAATCTGGGCAGCCAAATGCAACCGGTATACTTATCTTTCCTGTCGAGTTAACAACAAGTTAGGGTGAAAAAATATTTGCTGAGATTCCAGGAAACTCAAAGTTCTGTGCAATCACTGCAAATGCTTTCCAATGAAAGTTTCTTTCCCTGGCCTCTGCTTAGGGTTACTTCAACAGAAAACAAAGCATAGAGATCGCACTGAGAACTAGTTGAGTGAGTTTCAGTTTCAAGCAGCTAGCATAAACCGTTTTTGATTTATAAGTCCAAATGCATACGTCCCTATAAGGCAAAGTGAAGTGAAACCTAAAAATTCAAAGTGTTCCTGCAAACGAACTTTTCAACCTAGAAGAACGACATTTGGGTAGCTAAGTGCAACTGGTATACTCATCTTTCCTGACAAGGGTCATCAAGATCAGGTGAGTAAATATTTGCAGAGATTCCAGTTAACTTGGAGCTCTGTTGAAGCTCTGTAAATGCTTTCTAAGGAAAGCGTATGTTCCTCGCCTCCACTTAGGACCACTTCAACAGGGAACAAATCACAGAGAGTACACCAGGAACTAATTGAGTGAGTCAAGCTTCAAGCAGCTAGCACAAACAGTGTTTGATTTAGAGTTCCAAATGCATGTATTCCTATAGGTTAAAATGAAGAGAAACCCCCCAAATGCAATGTCTTCCTGAAAGCACATGCTTCAACTTAGAAGAACGAAATTTTGGCAGGCAAATGCAACTGGTATACTCATCTTTCTTACCTAGGATCAACAAGATCAAGTGAAAAAATATTCGCTGAAATTCCAGTAAACTTGGGAGTTTTGTGGAAGCTCTGCAAACACTTACATAAGAAAGTGTATTTTCCTTGCCTCTGCTTGGGGATACTTCAGCGGGGGACAATGCATAGAGAGTGCACTGAGAACTAATTGAGTGAGCCAAGTTTCAAACAGGTATCACAAACTGTGTTTGATTTAGCATTCCAAATGCATGTATTCACATCGGGAAAAAAGAAGTTAAACCTAAAAATTCAAAGTGTTCCTGCAAAGGAACTCTTCAACATAAGATTACGAAATTTGGGCTGCCAAGTGCAACCCATATACTCATTTTTGCTGCCAAGTTTCAACAAGATCGGGTGAAAAAACATTTGCTGAGAGTCCAGTAAACTCTTGAGTTCTGTGGATGCTCTACAAACACGTTCAAATGAAAGTCTATTTTTCTTTGCTCTGCTTAGGGGTACATAAACCGGTAACAAAGCGTAGAGAGCACAATGAGAATTCATTCAGTGAGTCAAGTTTCAAGCAGCTAGCACAAACCGTGTTTGATTTAGATTTTCAAAAGCATGTATCCCTAGAGGGGAAAATGTAGTAAAACCTAAATATTCAAAGTCATCCTGCAAAGGAATGCTTCAACCTAGCAGAACAAAATGTGTGCAGCCAAGCGCAACTGGTATACACCTTTTTCTAACCAAGTATCAACAAGATAGGGTGACAAAATATTGGCTGAGGTTTCCTTAATCTCTGAGTTTTTTGGAAGCTCGGTGAATACTTTCCAAAGAAAGTGTGTTTTCCTTGCCTCTGCTTAGGGCTACTTCAACAGGGAACAATGCATAGAGAGTGCACTGAGAACTAGTTGAATGAGTCAAGTTACAAGCACACAGCAAAAACCGTGTTTGATTTAGAGTTCCATATGCATGTATCCCTATAGGGGAAAATGAAGTGAAACCTAAAATTTCAAAGTATTCCTGCAAACCAACTATTCAACCTAGAAGATCTAAATCTGGGCAGCCAAATGCAACCGGTATACTTATCTTTCCTGTCGAGTTAACAACAAGTTAGGGTAAAAAATATTTGCTGAGATTCCAGGAAACTCAAAGTTCTGTGCAATCACTGCAAATGCTTTCCAATGAAAGTTTCTTTCCCTGGCCTCTGCTTAGGGTTACTTCAACAGAAAACAAAGCATAGAGATCGCACTGAGAACTAGTTGAGTGAGTTTCAGTTTCAAGCAGCTAGCATAAACCGTTTTTGATTTATAAGTCCAAATGCATACGTCCCTATAAGGCAAAGTGAAGTGAAACCTAAAAATTCAAAGTGTTCCTGCAAACGAACTTTTCAACCTAGAAGAACGACATTTGGGTAGCTAAGTGCAACTGGTATACTCATCTTTCCTGACAAGGGTCATCAAGATCAGGTGAGTAAATATTTGCAGAGATTCCAGTTAACTTGGAGCTCTGTTGAAGCTCTGTAAATGCTTTCTAAGGAAAGCGTATGTTCCTCGCCTCCACTTAGGACCACTTCAACAGGGAACAAATCACAGAGAGTACACCAGGAACTAATTGAGTGAGTCAAGCTTCAAGCAGCTAGCACAAACAGTGTTTGATTTAGAGTTCCAAATGCATGTATTCCTATAGGTTAAAATGAAGAGAAACCCCCCAAATGCAATGTCTTCCTGAAAGCACATGCTTCAACTTAGAAGAACGAAATTTTGGCAGGCAAATGCAACTGGTATACTCATCTTTCTTACCTAGGATCAACAAGATCAAGTGAAAAAATATTCGCTGAAATTCCAGTAAACTTGGGAGTTTTGTGGAAGCTCTGCAAACACTTACATAAGAAAGCGTATTTTCCTTGCCTCTGCTTGGGGATACTTCAGCGGGGGACAATGCATAGAGAGTGCACTGAGAACTAATTGAGTGAGCCAAGTTTCAAACAGGTATCACAAACTGTGTTTGATTTAGCATTCCAAATGCATGTATTCACATCGGGAAAAAAGAAGTTAAACCTAAAAATTCAAAGTGTTCCTGCAAAGGAACTCTTCAACATAAGATTACGAAATTTGGGCTGCCAAGTGCAACCCATATACTCATTTTTGCTGCCAAGTTTCAACAAGATCGGGTGAAAAAACATTTGCTGAGAGTCCAGTAAACTCTTGAGTTCTGTGGATGCTCTACAAACACGTTCAAATGAAAGTCTATTTTTCTTTGCTCTGCTTAGGGGTACATAAACCGGTAACGAAGCGTAGAGAGCACAATGAGAATTCATTCAGTGAGTCAAGTTTCAAGCAGCTAGCACAAACTGTGTTTGATTTAGATTTTCAAAAGCATGTATCCCTAGAGGGGAAAATGTAGTAAAACCTAAATATTCAAAGTCATCCTGCAAAGGAATGCTTCAACCTAGCAGAACAAAATTTGTGCTGCCAAGCGCAACTGGTATACACCTTTTTCCTACCAAGTATCAACAAGATAGGGTGACAAAATATTGGCTGAGGTTTCCGTAATCTCTGAGTTTTTTGGAAGCTCGGTGAATACTTTCCAAAGAAAGTGTGTTTTCCTTGCCTCTGCTTAGGGCTACTTCAACAGGGAACAATGCACAGAGAGTGCACTGAGAACTAGTTGAATGAGTCAAGTTACAAGCACACAGCAAAAACCGTGTTTGATTTAGAGTTCCATGTGCATGTATCCCTATAGGGGAAAAAGAAGTGAAACCTAAAATTTCAAAGTATTCCTGCAAACCAACTATTCAACCTAGAAGATCTAAATCTGGGCAGCCAAATGCAACCGGTATACTTATCTTTCCTGTCGAGTTAACAACAAGTTAGGGTGAAAAAATATTTGCTGAGATTCCAGGAAACTCAAAGTTCTGTGCAATCACTGCAAATGCTTTCCAATGAAAGTTTCTTTCCCTGGCCTCTGCTTAGGGTTACTTCAACAGAAAACAAAGCATAGAGATCGCACTGAGAACTAGTTGAGTGAGTTTCAGTTTCAAGCAGCTAGCATAAACCGTTTTTGATTTATAAGTCCAAATGCATACGTCCCTATAAGGCAAAGTGAAGTGAAACCTAAAAATTCAAAGTGTTCCTGCAAACGAACTTTTCAACCTAGAAGAACGACATTTGGGTAGCTAAGTGCAACTGGTATACTCATCTTTCCTGACAAGGGTCATCAAGATCAGGTGAGTAAATATTTGCAGAGATTCCAGTTAACTTGGAGCTCTGTTGAAGCTCTGTAAATGCTTTCTAAGGAAAGCGTATGTTCCTCGCCTCCACTTAGGACCACTTCAACAGGGAACAAATCACAGAGAGTACACCAGGAACTAATTGAGTGAGTCAAGCTTCAAGCAGCTAGCACAAACTGTGTTTGATTTAGAGTTCCAAATGCATGTATTCCTATAGGTTAAAATGAAGAGAAACCCCCCAAATGCAATGTCTTCCTGAAAGCACATGCTTCAACTTAGAAGAACGAAATTTTGGCAGGCAAATGCAACTGGTATACTCATCTTTCTTACCTAGGATCAACAAGATCAAGTGAAAAAATATTCGCTGAAATTCCAGTAAACTTGGGAGTTTTGTGGAAGCTCTGCAAACACTTACATAAGAAAGCGTATTTTCCTTGCCTCTGCTTGGGGATACTTCAGCGGGGGACAATGCATAGAGAGTGCACTGAGAACTAATTGAGTGAGCCAAGTTTCAAACAGGTATCACAAACTGTGTTTGATTTAGCATTCCAAATGCATGTATTCACATAGGGAAAAAAGAAGTTAAACCTAAAAATTCAAAGTGTTCCTGCAAAGGAACTCTTCAACATAAGATTACGAAATTTGGGCTGCCAAGTGCAACCCATATACTCATTTTTGCTGCCAAGTTTCATCAAGATCGGGTGAAAAAACATTTGCTGAGAGTCCAGTAAACTCTTGAGTTCTGTGGATGCTCTACAAACACGTTCAAATGAAAGTCTATTTTTCTTTGCTCTGCTTAGGGGTACATAAACCGGTAACGAAGCGTAGAGAGCACAATGAGAATTCATTCAGTGAGTCAAGTTTCAAGCAGCTAGCACAAACTGTGTTTGATTTAGATTTTCAAAAGCATGTATCCCTAGAGGGGAAAATGTAGTAAAACCTAAATATTCAAAGTCATCCTGCAAAGGAATGCTTCAACCTAGCAGAACAAAATTTGTGCTGCCAAGCGCAACTGGTATACACCTTTTTCCTACCAAGTATCAACAAGATAGGGTGACAAAATATTGGCTGAGGTTTCCGTAATCTCTGAGTTTTTTGGAAGCTCGGTGAATACTTTCCAAAGAAAGTGTGTTTTCCTTGCCTCTGCTTAGGGCTACTTCAACAGGGAACAATGCACAGAGAGTGCACTGAGAACTAGTTGAATGAGTCAAGTTACAAGCACACAGCAAAAACCGTGTTTGATTTAGAGTTCCATGTGCATGTATCCCTATAGGGGAAAAAGAAGTGAAACCTAAAATTTCAAAGTATTCCTGCAAACCAACTATTCAACCTAGAAGATCTAAATCTGGGCAGCCAAATGCAACCGGTATACTTATCTTTCCTGTCGAGTTAACAACAAGTTAGGGTGAAAAAATATTTGCTGAGATTCCAGGAAACTCAAAGTTCTGTGCAATCACTGCAAATGCTTTCCAATGAAAGTTTCTTTCCCTGGCCTCTGCTTAGGGTTACTTCAACAGAAAACAAAGCATAGAGATCGCACTGAGAACTAGTTGAGTGAGTTTCAGTTTCAAGCAGCTAGCATAAACCGTTTTTGATTTATAAGTCCAAATGCATACGTCCCGATAGGGCAAAGTGAAGTGAAACCTAAAAATTCAAAGTGTTCCTGCAAACGAACTTTTCAACCTAGAAGAACGACATTTGGGTAGCTAAGTGCAACTGGTATACTCATCTTTCCTGACAAGGGTCATCAAGATCAGGTGAGTAAATATTTGCAGAGATTCCAGTTAACTTGGAGCTCTGTTGAAGCTCTGTAAATGCTTTCTAAGGAAAGCGTATGTTCCTCGCCTCCACTTAGGACCACTTCAACAGGGAACAAATCACAGAGAGTACACCAGGAACTAATTGAGTGAGTCAAGCTTCAAGCAGCTAGCACAAACAGTGTTTGATTTAGAGTTCCAAATGCATGTATTCCTATAGGTTAAAATGAAGAGAAACCCCCCAAATGCAATGTCTTCCTGAAAGCACATGCTTCAACTTAGAAGAACGAAATTTTGGCAGGCAAATGCAACTGGTATACTCATCTTTCTTACCTAGGATCAACAAGATCAAGTGAAAAAATATTCGCTGAAATTCCAGTAAACTTGGGAGTTTTGTGGAAGCTCTGCAAACACTTACATAAGAAAGCGTATTTTCCTTGCCTCTGCTTGGGGATACTTCAGTGGGGGACAATGCATAGAGAGTGCACTGAGAACTAATTGAGTGAGCCAAGTTTCAAACAGGTATCACAAACTGTGTTTGATTTAGCATTCCAAATGCATGTATTCACATCGGGAAAAAAGAAGTTAAACCTAAAAATTCAAAGTGTTCCTGCAAAGGAACTCTTCAACATAAGATTACGAAATTTGGGCTGCCAAGTGCAACCCATATACTCATTTTTGCTGCCAAGTTTCAACAAGATCGGGTGAAAAAACATTTGCTGAGAGTCCAGTAAACTCTTGAGTTCTGTGGATGCTCTACAAACACGTTCAAATGAAAGTCTATTTTTCTTTGCTCTGCTTAGGGGTACATAAACCGGTAACAAAGCGTAGAGAGCACAATGAGAATTCATTCAGTGAGTCAAGTTTCAAGCAGCTAGCACAAACCGTGTTTGATTTAGATTTTCAAAAGCATGTATCCCTAGAGGGGAAAATGTAGTAAAACCTAAATATTCAAAGTCATCCTGCAAAGGAATGCTTCAACCTAGCAGAACAAAATGTGTGCAGCCAAGCGCAACTGGTATACACCTTTTTCTAACCAAGTATCAACAAGTTAGGGTGACAAAATATTGGCTGAGGTTTCCTTAATCTCTGAGTTTTTTGGAAGCTCGGTGAATACTTTCCAAAGAAAGTGTGTTTTCCTTGCCTCTGCTTAGGGCTACTTCAACAGGGAACAATGCATAGAGAGTGCACTGAGAACTAGTTGAATGAGTCAAGTTACAAGCACACAGCAAAAACCGTGTTTGATTTAGAGTTCCATGTGCGTGTATCCCTATAGGGGAAAATGAAGTGAAACCTAAAATTTCAAAGTATTCCTGCAAACCAACTATTCAACCTAGAAGATCTAAATTTGGGCAGCCAAATGCAACCGGTATACTTATCTTTCCTGTCGAGTTAACAACAAGTTAGGGTGAAAAAATATTTGCTGAGATTCCAGGAAACTCAAAGTTCTGTGCAATCACTGCAAATGCTTTCCAATGAAAGTTTCTTTCCCTGGCCTCTGCTTAGGGTTACTTCAACAGAAAACAAAGCATAGAGATCGCACTGAGAACTAGTTGAGTGAGTTTCAGTTTCAAGCAGCTAGCATAAACCGTGTTTGATTTATAAGTCCAAATGCATACGTCCCTATAAGGCAAAGTGAAGTGAAACCTAAAAATTCAAAGTGTTCCTGCAAACGAACTTTTCAACCTAGAAGAACGACATTTGGGTAGCTAAGTGCAACTGGTATACTCATCTTTCCTGACAAGGGTCATCAAGATCAGGTGAGTAAATATTTGCAGAGATTCCAGTTAACTTGGAGCTCTGTTGAAGCTCTGTAAATGCTTTCTAAGGAAAGCGTATGTTCCTCGCCTCCACTTAGGACCACTTCAACAGGGAACAAAGCACAGAGAGTACACCAGGAACTAATTGAGTGAGTCAAGCTTCAAGCAGCTAGCACAAACAGTGTTTGATTTAGAGTTCCAAATGCATGTATTCCTATAGGTTAAAATGAAGAGAAACCCCCCCAAATGCAATGTCTTCCTGAAAGCACATGCTTCAACTTAGAAGAACGAAATTTTGGCAGGCAAATGCAACTGGTATACTCATCTTTCTTACCTAGGATCAACAAGATCAAGTGAAAAAATATTCGCTGAAATTCCAGTAAACTTGGGAGTTTTGTGGAAGCTCTGCAAACACTTACATAAGAAAGCGTATTTTCCTTGCCTCTGCTTGGGGATACTTCAGCGGGGGACAATGCATAGAGAGTGCACTGAGAACTAATTGAGTGAGCCAAGTTTCAAACAGGTATCACAAACTGTGTTTGATTTAGCATTCCAAATGCATGTATTCACATAGGGAAAAAAGAAGTTAAACCTAAAAATTCAAAGTGTTCCTGCAAAGGAACTCTTCAACATAAGATTACGAAATTTGGGCTGCCAAGTGCAACCCATATACTCATTTTTGCTGCCAAGTTTCAACAAGATCGGGTGAAAAAACATTTGCTGAGAGTCCAGTAAACTCTTGAGTTCTGTGGATGCTCTACAAACACGTTCAAATGAAAGTCTATTTTTCTTTGCTCTGCTTAGGGGTACATAAACCGGTAATGAAGCGTAGAGAGCACAATGAGAATTCATTCAGTGAGTCAAGTTTCAAGCAGCTAGCACAAACCGTGTTTGATTTAGATTTTCAAAAGCATGTATCCCTAGAGGGGAAAATGTAGTAAAACCTAAATATTCAAAGTCATCCTGCAAAGGAATGCTTCAACCTAGCAGAACAAAATGTGTGCAGCCAAGCGCAACTGGTATACACCTTTTTCCTACCAAGTATCAACAAGATAGGGTGACAAAATATTTGCTGAGGTTTCCGTAATCTCTGAGTTTTTTGGAAGCTCGGTGAATACTTTCCAAAGAAAGTGTGTTTTCCTTGCCTCTGCTTAGGGCTACTTCAACAGGGAACAATGCATAGAGAGTGCACTGAGAACTAGTTGAATGAGTCAAGTTACAAGCACACAGCAAAAACCGTGTTTGATTTAGAGTTCCATGTGCGTGTATCCCTATAGGGGAAAATGAAGTGAAACCTAAAATTTCAAAGTATTCCTGCAAACCAACTATTCAACCTAGAAGATCTAAATTTGGGCAGCCAAATGCAACCGGTATACTTATCTTTCCTGTCGAGTTAACAACAAGTTAGGGTGAAAAAATATTTGCTGAGATTCCAGGAAACTCAAAGTTCTGTGCAATCACTGCAAATGCTTTCCAATGAAAGTTTCTTTCCCTGGCCTCTGCTTAGGGTTACTTCAACAGAAAACAAAGCATAGAGATCGCACTGAGAACTAGTTGAGTGAGTTTCAGTTTCAAGCAGCTAGCATAAACCGTGTTTGATTTATAAGTCCAAATGCATACGTCCCTATAAGGCAAAGTGAAGTGAAACCTAAAAATTCAAAGTGTTCCTGCAAACGAACTTTTCAACCTAGAAGAACGACATTTGGGTAGCTAAGTGCAACTGGTATACTCATCTTTCCTGACAAGGGTCATCAAGATCAGGTGAGTAAATATTTGCAGAGATTCCAGTTAACTTGGAGCTCTGTTGAAGCTCTGTAAATGCTTTCTAAGGAAAGCGTATGTTCCTCGCCTCCACTTAGGACCACTTCAACAGGGAACAAAGCACAGAGAGTACACCAGGAACTAATTGAGTGAGTCAAGCTTCAAGCAGCTAGCACAAACAGTGTTTGATTTAGAGTTCCAAATGCATGTATTCCTATAGGTTAAAATGAAGAGAAACCCCCCCAAATGCAATGTCTTCCTGAAAGCACATGCTTCAACTTAGAAGAACGAAATTTTGGCAGGCAAATGCAACTGGTATACTCATCTTTCTTACCTAGGATCAACAAGATCAAGTGAAAAAATATTCGCTGAAATTCCAGTAAACTTGGGAGTTTTGTGGAAGCTCTGCAAACACTTACATAAGAAAGCGTATTTTCCTTGCCTCTGCTTGGGGATACTTCAGCGGGGGACAATGCATAGAGAGTGCACTGAGAACTAATTGAGTGAGCCAAGTTTCAAACAGGTATCACAAACTGTGTTTGATTTAGCATTCCAAATGCATGTATTCACATAGGGAAAAAAGAAGTTAAACCTAAAAATTCAAAGTGTTCCTGCAAAGGAACTCTTCAACATAAGATTACGAAATTTGGGCTGCCAAGTGCAACCCATATACTCATTTTTGCTGCCAAGTTTCAACAAGATCGGGTGAAAAAACATTTGCTGAGAGTCCAGTAAACTCTTGAGTTCTGTGGATGCTCTACAAACACGTTCAAATGAAAGTCTATTTTTCTTTGCTCTGCTTAGGGGTACATAAACCGGTAATGAAGCGTAGAGAGCACAATGAGAATTCATTCAGTGAGTCAAGTTTCAAGCAGCTAGCACAAACCGTGTTTGATTTAGATTTTCAAAAGCATGTATCCCTAGAGGGGAAAATGTAGTAAAACCTAAATATTCAAAGTCATCCTGCAAAGGAATGCTTCAACCTAGCAGAACAAAATGTGTGCAGCCAAGCGCAACTGGTATACACCTTTTTCCTACCAAGTATCAACAAGATAGGGTGACAAAATATTTGCTGAGGTTTCCGTAATCTCTGAGTTTTTTGGAAGCTCGGTGAATACTTTCCAAAGAAAGTGTGTTTTCCTTGCCTCTGCTTAGGGCTACTTCAACAGGGAACAATGCATAGAGAGTGCACTGAGAACTAGTTGAATGAGTCAAGTTACAAGCACACAGCAAAAACCGTGTTTGATTTAGAGTTCCATGTGCGTGTATCCCTATAGGGGAAAATGAAGTGAAACCTAAAATTTCAAAGTATTCCTGCAAACCAACTATTCAACCTAGAAGATCTAAATTTGGGCAGCCAAATGCAACCGGTATACTTATCTTTCCTGTCAAGTTAAAAACAAGTTAGGGTGAAAAAATATTTGCTGAGATTCCAGGAAACTCAAAGTTCTGTGCAATCACTGCAAATGCTTTCCAATGAAAGTTTCTTTCCCTGGCCTCTGCTTAGGGTTACTTCAACAGAAAACAAAGCATAGAGATCGCACTGAGAACTAGTTGAGTGAGTTTCAGTTTCAAGCAGCTAGCATAAACCGTGTTTGATTTATAAGTCCAAATGCATACGTCCCTATAAGGAAAAGTGAAGTGAAACCTAAAAATTCAAAGTGTTCCTGCAAACGAACTTTTCAACCTAGAAGAACGACATTTGGGTAGCTAAGTGCAACTGGTATACTCATCTTTCCTGACTAGGGTCATCAAGATCAGCTGAGTAAATATTTGCAGAGATTCCAGTTAACTTGGAGCTCTGTTGAAGCTCTGTAAATGCTTTCTAAGGAAAGCGTATGTTCCTCGCCTCCACTTAGGACCACTTCAACAGGGAACAAAGCACAGAGAGTACACCAGGAACTAATTGAGTGAGTCAAGCTTCAAGCAGCTAGCACAAACAGTGTTTGATTTAGAGTTCCAAATGCATGTATTCCTATAGGTTAAAATGAAGAGAAACCCCCCCAAATGCAATGTCTTCCTGAAAGCACATGCTTCAACTTAGAAGAACGAAATTTTGGCAGGCAAATGCAACTGGTATACTCATCTTTCTTACCTAGGATCAACAAGATCAAGTGAAAAAATATTCGCTGAAATTCCAGTAAACTTGGGAGTTTTGTGGAAGCTCTGCAAACACTTACATAAGAAAGCGTATTTTCCTTGCCTCTGCTTGGGGATACTTCAGCGGGGGACAATGCATAGAGAGTGCACTGAGAACTAATTGAGTGAGCCAAGTTTCAAACAGGTATCACAAACTGTGTTTGATTTAGCATTCCAAATGCATGTATTCACATCGGGAAAAAAGAAGTTAAACCTAAAAATTCAAAGTGTTCCTGCAAAGGAACTCTTCAACATAAGATTACGAAATTTGGGCTGCCAAGTGCAACCCATATACTCATTTTTGCTGCCAAGTTTCAACAAGATCGGGTGAAAAAACATTTGCTGAGAGTCCAGTAAACTCTTGAGTTCTGTGGATGCTCTACAAACACGTTCAAATGAAAGTCTATTTTTCTTTGCTCTGCTTAGGGGTACATAAACCGGTAATGAAGCGTAGAGAGCACAATGAGAATTCATTCAGTGAGTCAAGTTTCAAGCAGCTAGCACAAACCGTGTTTGATTTAGATTTTCAAAAGCATGTATCCCTAGAGGGGAAAATGTAGTAAAACCTAAATATTCTAAGTCATCCTGCAAAGGAATGCTTCAACCTAGCAGAACAAAATGTGTGCAGCCAAGCGCAACTGGTATACACCTTTTTCCTACCAAGTATCAACAAGATAGGGTGACAAAATATTGGCTGAGGTTTCCGTAATCTCTGAGTTTTTTGGAAGCTCGGTGAATACTTTCCAAAGAAAGTGTGTTTTCCTTGCCTCTGCTTAGGGCTACTTCAACAGGGAACAATGCATAGAGAGTGCACTGAGAACTAGTTGAATGAGTCAAGTTACAAGCACACAGCAAAAACCGTGTTTGATTTAGAGTTCCATGTGCGTGTATCCCTATAGGGGAAAATGAAGTGAAACCTAAAATTTCAAAGTATTCCTGCAAACCAACTATTCAACCTAGAAGATCTAAATTTGGGCAGCCAAATGCAACCGGTATACTTATCTTTCCTGTCGAGTTAACAACAAGTTAGGGTGAAAAAATATTTGCTGAGATTCCAGGAAACTCAAAGTTCTGTGCAATCACTGCAAATGCTTTCCAATGAAAGTTTCTTTCCCTGGCCTCTGCTTAGGGTTACTTTAACAGAAAACAAAGCATAGAGATCGCACTGAGAACTAGTTGAGTGAGTTTCAGTTTCAAGCAGCTAGCATAAACCGTGTTTGATTTATAAGTCCAAATGCATACGTCCCTATAAGGAAAAGTGAAGTGAAACCTAAAAATTCAAAGTGTTCCTGCAAACGAACTTTTCAACCTAGAATAACGACATTTGGGTAGCTAAGTGGAACTGGTATACTCATCTTTCCTGACTAGGGTCATCAAGATCAGCTGAGTAAATATTTGCAGAGATTCCAGTTAACTTGGAGCTCTGTTGAAGCTCTGTAAATGCTTTCTAAGGAAAGCGTATGTTCCTCGCCTCCACTTAGGACCACTTCAACAGGGAACAAAGCACAGAGAGTACACCAGGAAGTAATTGAGTGAGTCAAGCTTCAAGCAGCTAGCACAAACAGTGTTTGATTTAGAGTTCCAAATGCATGTATTCCTATAGGTTAAAATGAAGAGAAACCCCCCCAAATGCAATGTCTTCCTGAAAGCACATGCTTCAACTTAGAAGAACGAAATTTTGGCAGGCAAATGCAACTGGTATACTCATCTTTCTTACCTAGGATCAACAAGATCAAGTGAAAAAATATTCGCTGAAATTCCAGTCAACTTGGGAGTTTTGTGGAAGCTCTGCAAACACTTACATAAGAAAGCGTATTTTCCTTGCCTCTGCTTGGGGATACTTCAGCGGGGGACAATGCATAGAGAGTGCACTGAGAACTAATTGAGTGAGCCAAGTTTCAAACAGGTATCACAAACTGTGTTTGATTTAGCATTCCAAATGCATGTATTCACATAGGGAAAAAAGAAGTTAAACCTAAAAATTCAAAGTGTTCCTGCAAAGGAACTCTTCAACATAAGATTACGAAATTTGGGCTGCCAAGTGCAACCCATATACTCATTTTTGCTGCCAAGTTTCAACAAGATCGGGTGAAAAAACATTTGCTGAGAGTCCAGTAAACTCTTGAGTTCTGTGGATGCTCTACAAACACGTTCAAATGAAAGTCTATTTTTCTTTGCTGTGCTTAGGGGTACATAAACTGGTAATGAAGCATAGAGAGCACAATGAGAATTCATTCAGTGAGTCAAGTTTCAAGCAGCTAGCACAAACCGTGTTTGATTTAGATTTTCAAAAGCATGTATCCCTAGAGGGGAAAATGTAGTAAAACCTAAATATTCAAAGTCATCCTGCAAAGGAATGCTTCAACCTAGCAGAACAAAATGTGTGCAGCCAAGCGCAACTGGTATACACCTTTTTCCTACCAAGTATCAACAAGATAGGGTGACAAAATATTTGCTGAGGTTTCCGTAATCTCTGAGTTTTTTGGAAGCTCGGTGAATACTTTCCAAAGAAAGTGTGTTTTCCTTGCCTCTGCTTAGGGCTACTTCAACAGGGAACAATGCATAGAGAGTGCACTGAGAACTAGTTGAATGAGTCAAGTTACAAGCACACAGCAAAAACCGTGTTTGATTTAGAGTTCCATGTGCGTGTATCCCTATAGGGGAAAATGAAGTGAAACCTAAAATTTCAAAGTATTCCTGCAAACCAACTATTCAACCTAGAAGATCTAATTTGGGCAGCCAAATGCAACCGGTATACTTATCTTTCCTGTCGAGTTAACAACAAGTTAGGGTGAAAAAATATTTGCTGAGATTCCAGGAAACTCAAAGTTCTGTGCAATCACTGCAAATGCTTTCCAATGAAAGTTTCTTTCCCTGGCCTCTGCTTAGGGTTACTTTAACAGAAAACAAAGCATAGAGATCGCACTGAGAACTAGTTGAGTGAGTTTCAGTTTCAAGCAGCTAGCATAAACCGTGTTTGATTTATAAGTCCAAATGCATACGTCCCTATAAGGAAAAGTGAAGTGAAACCTAAAAATTCAAAGTGTTCCTGCAAACGAACTTTTCAACCTAGAATAACGACATTTGGGTAGCTAAGTGGAACTGGTATACTCATCTTTCCTGACTAGGGTCATCAAGATCAGGTGAGTAAATATTTGCAGAGATTCCAGTTAACTTGGAGCTCTGTTGAAGCTCTGTAAATGCTTTCTAAGGAAAGCATATGTTCCTCGCCTCCACTTAGGACCACTTCAACAGGGAACAAAGCACAGAGAGTACACGAGGAACTAATTGAGTGAGTCAAGCTTCAAGCAGCTAGCACAAACAGTGTTTGATTTAGAGTTCCAAATGCATGTATTCCTATAGGTTAAAATGAAGAGAAACCCCCCCAAATGCAATGTCTTCCTGAAAGCACATGCTTCAACTTAGAAGAACGAAATTTTGGCAGGCAAATGCAACTGGTATACTCATCTTTCTTACCTAGGATCAACAAGATCAAGTGAAAAAATATTCGCTGAAATTCCAGTAAACTTGGGAGTTTTGTGGAAGCTCTGCAAACACTTACATAAGAAAGCGTATTTTCCTTGCCTCTGCTTGGGGATACTTCAGCGGGGGACAATGCATAGAGAGTGCACTGAGAACTAATTGAGTGAGCCAAGTTTCAAACAGGTATCACAAACTGTGTTTGATTTAGCATTGCAAAGGCATGTATTCACATAGGGAAAAAAGAAGTTAAACCTAAAAATTCAAAGTGTTCCTGCAAAGGAACTCTTCAACATAAGATTACGAAATTTGGGCTGCCAAGTGCAACCCATATACTCATTTTTGCTGCCAAGTTTCAACAAGATCGGGTGAAAAAACATTTGCTGAGAGTCCAGTAAACTCTTGAGTTCTGTGGATGCTCTACAAACACGTTCAAATGAAAGTCTATTTTTCGTTGCTCTGCTTAGGGGTACATAAACCGGTAAAGAAGCGTAGAGAGCACAATGAGAATTCATTCAGTGAGTCAAGTTTCAAGCAGCTAGCGCAAACCGTGTTTGATTTAGATTTTCAAAAGCATGTATCCCTAGAGGGGAAAATGTAGTAAAACCTAAATATTCAAAGTCATCCTGCAAAGGAATGCTTCAACCTAGCAGAACAAAATGTGTGCAGCCAAGCGCAACTGGTATACACCTTTTTCCTACCAAGTATCAACAAGATAGGGTGACAAAATATTGGCTGAGGTTTCCGTAATCTCTGAGTTTTTTGGAAGCTCGGTGAATACTTTCCAAAGAAAGTGTGTTTTCCTTGCCTCTGCTTAGGGCTACTTCAACAGGGAACAATGCATAGAGAGTGCACTGAGAACTAGTTGAATGAGTCAAGTTACAAGCACACAGCAAAAACCGTGTTTGATTTAGAGTTCCATGTGCGTGTATCCCTATAGGGGAAAATGAAGTGAAACCTAAAATTTCAAAGTATTCCTGCAAACCAACTATTCAACCTAGAAGATCTAAATGTGGGCAGCCAAATGCAACCGGTATACTTATCTTTCCTGTCGAGTTAACAACAAGTTAGGGTGAAAAAATATTTGCTGAGATTCCAGGAAACTCAAAGTTCTGTGCAATCACTGCAAATGCTTTTTCCAATGAAAGTTTCTTTCCCTGGCCTCTGCTTAGGGTTACTTTAACAGAAAACAAAGCATAGAGATCGCACTGAGAACTAGTTGAGTGAGTTTCAGTTTCAAGCAGCTAGCATAAACCGTGTTTGATTTATAAGTCCAAATGCATACGTCCCTATAAGGAAAAGTGAAGTGAAACCTAAAAATTCAAAGTGTTCCTGCAAACGAACTTTTCAACCTAGAAGAACGACATTTGGGTAGCTATGTGGAACTGGTATACTCATCTTTCCTGACTAGGGTCATCAAGATCAGCTGAGTAAATATTTGCAGAGATTCCAGTTAACTTGGAGCTCTGTTGAAGCTCTGTAAATGCTTTCTAAGGAAAGCGTATGTTCCTCGCCTCCACTTAGGACCACTTCAACAGGGAACAAAGCACAGAGAGTACACCAGGAAGTAATTGAGTGAGTCAAGCTTCAAGCAGCTAGCACAAACAGTGTTTGATTTAGAGTTCCAAATGCATGTATTCCTATAGGTTAAAATGAAGAGAAACCCCCCCAAATGCAATGTCTTCCTGAAAGCACATGCTTCAACTTAGAAGAACGAAATTTTGGCAGGCAAATGCAACTGGTATACTCATCTTTCTTACCTAGGATCAACAAGATCAAGTGAAAAAATATTCGCTGAAATTCCAGTCAACTTGGGAGTTTTGTGGAAGCTCTGCAAACACTTACATAAGAAAGCGTATTTTCCTTGCCTCTGCTTGGGGATACTTCAGCGGGGGACAATGCATAGAGAGTGCACTGAGAACTAATTGAGTGAGCCAAGTTTCAAACAGGTATCACAAACTGTGTTTGATTTAGCATTCCAAATGCATGTATTCACATAGGGAAAAAAAGAAGTTAAACCTAAAAATTCAAAGTGTTCCTGCAAAGGAACTCTTCAACATAAGATTACGAAATTTGGGCTGCCAAGTGCAACCCATATACTCATTTTTGCTGCCAAGTTTCAACAAGATCGGGTGAAAAAACATTTGCTGAGAGTCCAGTAAACTCTTGAGTTCTGTGGATGCTCTACAAACACGTTCAAATGAAAGTCTATTTTTCTTTGCTCTGCTTAGGGGTACATAAACTGGTAATGAAGCGTAGAGAGCACAATGAGAATTCATTCAGTGAGTCAAGTTTCAAGCAGCTAGCACAAACCGTGTTTGATTTAGATTTTCAAAAGCATGTATCCCTAGAGGGAAAAATGTAGTAAAACCTAAATATTCAAAGTCATCCTGCAAAGGAATGCTTCAACCTAGCAGAACAAAATGTGTGCAGCCAAGCGCAACTGGTATACACCTTTTTCCTACCAAGTATCAACAAGATAGGGTGACAAAATATTTGCTGAGGTTTCCGTAATCTCTGAGTTTTTTGGAAGCTCGGTGAATACTTTCCAAAGAAAGTGTGTTTTCCTTGCCTCTGCTTAGGGCTACTTCAACAGGGAACAATGCATAGAGAGTGCACTGAGAACTAGTTGAATGAGTCAAGTTACAAGCACACAGCAAAAACCGTGTTTGATTTAGAGTTCCATGTGCGTGTATCCCTATAGGGGAAAATGAAGTGAAACCTAAAATTTCAAAGTATTCCTGCAAACCAAGTATTCAACCTAGAAGATCTAATTTGGGCAGCCAAATGCAACCGGTATACTTATCTTTCCTGTCGAGTTAACAACAAGTTAGGGTGAAAAAATATTTGCTGAGATTCCAGGAAACTCAAAGTTCTGTGCAATCACTGCAAATGCTTTCCAATGAAAGTTTCTTTCCCTGGCCTCTGCTTAGGGTTACTTAACAGAAAACAAAGCATAGAGATCGCACTGAGAACTAGTTGAGTGAGTTTCAGTTTCAAGCAGCTAGCATAAACCGTGTTTGATTTATAAGTCCAAATGCATACGTCCCTATAAGGAAAAGTGAAGTGAAACCTAAAAATTCAAAGTGTTCCTGCAAACGAACTTTTCAACCTAGAATAACGACATTTGGGTAGCTAAGTGGAACTGGTATACTCATCTTTCCTGACTAGGGTCATCAAGATCAGCTGAGTAAATATTTGCAGAGATTCCAGTTAACTTGGAGCTCTGTTGAAGCTCTGTAAATGCTTTCTAAGGAAAGCGTATGTTCCTCGCCTCCACTTAGGACCACTTCAACAGGGAACAAAGCACAGAGAGTACACCAGGAAGTAATTGAGTGAGTCAAGCTTCAAGCAGCTAGCACAAACAGTGTTTGATTTAGAGTTCCAAATGCATGTATTCCTATAGGTTAAAATGAAGAGAAACCCCCCCAAATGCAATGTCTTCCTGAAAGCACATGCTTCAACTTAGAAGAACGAAATTTTGGCAGGGAAATGCAACTGGTATACTCATCTTTCTTACCTAGGATCAACAAGATCAAGTGAAAAAATATTCGCTGAAATTCCAGTAAACTTGGGAGTTTTGTGGAAGCTCTGCAAACACTTACATAAGAAAGCGTATTTTCCTTGCCTCTGCTTGGGGATACTTCAGCGGGGGACAATGCATAGAGAGTGCACTGAGAACTAATTGAGTGAGCCAAGTTTCAAACAGGTATCACAAACTGTGTTTGATTTAGCATTCCAAATGCATGTATTCACATAGGGAAAAAAGAAGTTAAACCTAAAAATTCAAAGTGTTCCTGCAAAGGAACTCTTCAACATAAGATTACGAAATTTGGGCTGCCAAGTGCAACCCATATACTCATTTTTGCTGCCAAGTTTCAACAAGATCGGGTGAAAAAACATTTGCTGAGAGTCCAGTAAACTCTTGAGTTCTGTGGATGCTCTACAAACACGTTCAAATGAAAGTCTATTTTTCTTTGCTCTGCTTAGGGGTACATAAACTGGTAATGAAGCGTAGAGAGCACAATGAGAATTCATTCAGTGAGTCAAGTTTCAAGCAGCTAGCACAAACCGTGTTTGATTTAGATTTTCAAAAGCATGTATCCCTAGAGGGGAAAATGTAGTAAAACCTAAATATTCAAAGTCATCCTGCAAAGGAATGCTTCAACCTAGCAGAACAAAATGTGTGCAGCCAAGCGCAACTGGTATACACCTTTTTCCTACCAAGTATCAACAAGATAGGGTGACAAAATATTTGCTGAGGTTTCCGTAATCTCTGAGTTTTTTGGAAGCTCGGTGAATACTTTCCAAAGAAAGTGTGTTTTCCTTGCCTCTGCTTAGGGCTACTTCAACAGGGAACAATGCATAGAGAGTGCACTGAGAACTAGTTGAATGAGTCAAGTTACAAGCACACAGCAAAAACCGTGTTTGATTTAGAGTTCCATGTGCGTGTATCCCTATAGGGGGAAAATGAAGTGAAACCTAAAATTTCAAAGTATTCCTGCAAACCAACTATTCAACCTAGAAGATCTAAATTTGGGCAGCCAAATGCAACCGGTATACTTATCTTTCCTGTCGAGTTAACAACAAGTTAGGGTGAAAAAATATTTGCTGAGATTCCAGGAAACTCAAAGTTCTGTGCAATCACTGCAAATGCTTTCCAATGAAAGTTTCTTTCCCTGGCCTCTGCTTAGGGTTACTTCAACAGAAAACAAAGCATAGAGATCGCACTGAGAACTAGTTGAGTGAGTTTCAGTTTCAAGCAGCTAGCATAAACCGTGTTTGATTTATAAGTCCAAATGCATACGTCCTTATAAGGCAAAGTGAAGTGAAACCTAAAAAATTCAAAGTGTTCCTGCAAACGAACTTTTCAACCTAGAAGAACGACATTTGGGTAGCTAAGTGCAACTGGTATACTCATCTTTCCTGACAAGGGTCATCAAGATCAGGTGAGTAAATATTTGCAGAGATTCCAGTTAACTTGGAGCTCTGTTGAAGCTCTGTAAATGCTTTCTAAGGAAAGCGTATGTTCCTCGCCTCCACTTAGGACCACTTCAACAGGGAACAAAGCACAGAGAGTACACCAGGAACTAATTGAGTGAGTCAAGCTTCAAGCAGCTAGCACAAACAGTGTTTGATTTAGAGTTCCAAATGCATGTATTCCTATAGGTTAAAATGAAGAGAAACCCCCCCAAATGCAATGTCTTCCTGAAAGCACATGCTTCAACTTAGAAGAACGAAATTTTGGCAGGCAAATGCAACTGGTATACTCATCTTTCTTACCTAGGATCAACAAGATCAAGTGAAAAAATATTCGCTGAAATTCCAGTCAACTTGGGAGTTTTGTGGAAGCTCTGCAAACACTTACATAAGAAAGCGTATTTTCCTTGCCTCTGCTTGGGGATACTTCAGCGGGGGACAATGCATAGAGAGTGCACTGAGAACTAATTGAGTGAGCCAAGTTTCAAACAGGTATCACAAACTGTGTTTGATTTAGCATTCCAAATGCATGTATTCACATCGGGAAAAAAGAAGTTAAACCTAAAAATTCAAAGTGTTCCTGCAAAGGAACTCTTCAACATAAGATTACGAAATTTGGGCTGCCAAGTGCAACCCATATACTCATTTTTGCTGCCAAGTTTCAACAAGATCGGGTGAAAAAACATTTGCTGAGAGTCCAGTAAACTCTTGAGTTCTGTGGATGCTCTACAAACACGTTCAAACGAAAGTCTATTTTTCTTTGCTCTGCTTAGGGGTACATAAACCGGTAACGAAGCGTAGAGAGCACAATGAGAATTCATTCAGTGAGTCAAGTTTCAAGCAGCTAGCACAAACCGTGTTTGATTTAGATTTTCAAAAGCATGTATCCCTAGAGGGGAAAATGTATAAAACCTAAATATTCAAAGTCATCCTGCAAAGGAATGCTTCAACCTAGCAGAACAAAATGTGTGCAGCCAAGCGCAACTGGTATACACCTTTTTCCTACCAAGTATCAACAAGATAGGGTGACAAAATATTTGCTGAGGTTTCCGTAATCTCTGAGTTTTTTGGAAGCTCGGTGAATACTTTCCAAAGAAAGTGTGTTTTCCTTGCCTCTGCTTAGGGCTACTTCAACAGGGAACAATGCATAGAGAGTGCACTGAGAACTAGTTGAATGAGTCAAGTTACAAGCACACAGCAAAAACCGTGTTTGATTTAGAGTTCCATGTGCGTGTATCCCTATAGGGGAAAATGAAGTGAAACCTAAAATTTCAAAGTATTCCTGCAAACCAACTATTCAACCTAGAATATCTAAATTTGGGCAGCCAAATGCAACCGGTATACTTATCTTTCCTGTCGAGTTAACAACAAGTTAGGGTGAAAAAATATTTGCTGAGATTCCAGGAAACTCAAAGTTCTGTGCAATCACTGCAAATGCTTTCCAATGAAAGTTTCTTTCCCTGGCCTCTGCTTAGGGTTACTTCAACAGAAAACAAAGCATAGCGATCGCACTGAGAACTAGTTGAGTGAGTTTCAGTTTCAAGCAGCTAGCATAAACCGTGTTTGATTTATAAGTCCAAATGCATACGTCCCTATAAGGCAAAGTGAAGTGAAACCTAAAAATTCAAAGTGTTCCTGCAAACGAACTTTTCAACCTAGAAGAACGACATTTGGGTAGCTAAGTGCAACTGGTATACTCATCTTTCCTGACAAGGGTCATCAAGATCAGGTGAGTAAATATTTGCAGAGATTCCAGTTAACTTGGAGCTCTGTTGAAGCTCTGTAAATGCTTTCTAAGGAAAGCGTATGTTCCTCGCCTCCACTTAGGACCACTTCAACAGGGAACAAAGCACAGAGAGTACACCAGGAACTAATTGAGTGAGTCAAGCTTCAAGCAGCTAGCACAAACAGTGTTTGATTTAGAGTTCCAAATGCATGTATTCCTATAGGTTAAAATGAAGAGAAACCCCCCCAAATGCAATGTCTTCCTGAAAGCACATGCTTCAACTTAGAAGAACGAAATTTTGGCAGGCAAATGCAACTGGTATACTCATCTTTCTTACCTAGGATCAACAAGATCAAGTGAAAAAATATTCGCTGAAATTCCAGTAAACTTGGGAGTTTTGTGGAAGCTCTGCAAACACTTACATAAGAAAGCGTATTTTCCTTGCCTCTGCTTGGGGATACTTCAGCGGGGGACAATGCATAGAGAGTGCACTGAGAACTAATTGAGTGAGCCAAGTTTCAAACAGGTATCACAAACTGTGTTTGATTTAGCATTCCAAATGCATGTATTCACATCGGGAAAAAAGAAGTTAAACCTAAAAATTCAAAGTGTTCCTGCAAAGGAACTCTTCAACATAAGATTACGAAATTTGGGCTGCCAAGTGCAACCCATATACTCATTTTTGCTGCCAAGTTTCAACAAGATCGGGTGAAAAAACATTTGCTGAGAGTCCAGTAAACTCTTGAGTTCTGTGGATGCTCTACAAACACGTTCAAATGAAAGTCTATTTTTCTTTGCTCTGCTTAGGGGTACATAAACTGGTAACAAAGCGTAGAGAGCACAATGAGAATTCATTCAGTGAGTCAAGTTTCAAGCAGCTAGCACAAACCGTGTTTGATTTAGATTTTCAAAAGCATGTATCCCTAGAGGGGAAAATGTAGTAAAACCTAAATATTCAAAGTCATCCTGCAAAGGAATGCTTCAACCTAGCAGAACAAAATGTGTGCAGCCAAGCGCAACTGGTATACACCTTTTTCCTACCAAGTATCAACAAGATAGGGTGACAAAATATTGGCTGAGGTTTCCGTAATCTCTGATTTTTTTGGAAGCTCGGTGAATACTTTCCAAAGAAAGTGTGTTTTCCTTGCCTCTGCTTAGGGCTACTTCAACAGGGAACAATGCACAGAGAGTGCACTGAGAACTAGTTGAATGAGTCAAGCTACAAGCACACAGCAAAAACCGTGTTTGATTTAGAGTTCCATGTGCATGTATCCCTATAGGGGAAAATGAAGTGAAACCTAAAATTTCAAAGTATTCCTGCAAACCAACTAGTCAACCTAGAAGATCTAAATCTGGGCAGCCAAATGCAACCGGTACACTTATCTTTCCTGTCGAGTTAACAACAAGTTAGTGTGAAAAAATATTTGCTGAGATTCTAGGAAACTCAAAGTTCTGTGCAATCACTGCAAATGCTTTTTCCAATGAAAGTTTCTTTCCCTGGCCTCTGCTTAGGGTTACTTCAACAGAAAACAAAGCATAGAGATCGCACTGAGAACTAGTTGAGTGAGTTTCAGTTTCAAGCAGCTAGCATAAACCGTGTTTGATTTATAAGTCCAAATGCATACGTCCCTATAAGGAAAAGTGAAGTGAAACCTAAAAATTCAAAGTGTTCCTGCAAACGAACTTTTCAACCTAGAAGAACGACATTTGGGTAGCTAAGTGCAACTGGTATACTCATCTTTCCTGACTAGGGTCATCAAGATCAGCTGAGTAAATATTTGCAGAGATTCCAGTTAACTTGGAGCTCTGTTGAAGCTCTGTAAATGCTTTCTAAGGAAAGCGTATGTTCCTCGCCTCCACTTAGGACCACTTCAACAGGGAACAAAGCACAGAGAGTACACCAGGAACTAATTGAGTGAGTCAAGCTTCAAGCAGCTAGCACAAACAGTGTTTGATTTAGAGTTCCAAATGCATGTATTCCTATAGGTTAAAATGAAGAGAAACCCCCCCAAATGCAATGTCTTCCTGAAAGCACATGCTTCAACTTAGAAGAACGAAATTTTGGCAGGCAAATGCAACTGGTATACTCATCTTTCTTACCTAGGATCAACAAGATCAAGTGAAAAAATATTCGCTGAAATTCCAGTCAACTTGGGAGTTTTGTGGAAGCTCTGCAAACACTTACATAAGAAAGCGTATTTTCCTTGCCTCTGCTTGGGGATACTTCAGCGGGGGACAATGCATAGAGAGTGCACTGAGAACTAATTGAGTGAGCCAAGTTTCAAACAGGTATCACAAACTGTGTTTGATTTAGCATTCCAAATGCATGTATTCACATCGGGAAAAAAGAAGTTAAACCTAAAAATTCAAAGTGTTCCTGCAAAGGAACTCTTCAACATAAGATTACGAAATTTGGGCTGCCAAGTGCAACCCATATACTCATTTTTGCTGCCAAGTTTCAACAAGATCGGGTGAAAAAACATTTGCTGAGAGTCCAGTAAACTCTTGAGTTCTGTGGATGCTCTACAAACACGTTCAAATGAAAGTCTATTTTTCTTTGCTCTGCTTAGGGGTACATAAACTGGTAACAAAGCGTAGAGAGCACAATGAGAATTCATTCAGTGAGTCAAGTTTCAAGCAGCTAGCACAAACCGTGTTTGATTTAGATTTTCAAAAGCATGTATCCCTAGAGGGGAAAATGTAGTAAAACCTAAATATTCAAAGTCTTCCTGCAAAGGAATGCTTCAACCTAGCAGAACAAAATGTGTGCAGCCAAGCGCAACTGGTATACACCTTTTTCCTACCAAGTATCAACAAGATAGGGTGACAAAATATTGGCTGAGGTTTCCGTAATCTCTGATTTTTTTGGAAGCTCGGTGAATACTTTCCAAAGAAAGTGTGTTTTCCTTGCCTCTGCTTAGGGCTACTTCAACAGGGAACAATGCAGAGAGAGTGCACTGAGAACTAGTTGAATGAGTCAAGTTACAAGCACACAGCAAAAACCGAGTTTGATTTAGAGTTCCATGTGCATGTATCCCTATAGGGGAAAAAGAAGTGAAACCTAAAATTTCAAAGTATTCCTGCAAACCAACTATTCAACCTAGAAGATCTAAATTTGGGCAGCCAAATGCAACCGGTATACTTATCTTTCCTGTCGAGTTAACAACAAGTTAGGGTGAAAAAATATTTGCTGAGATTCCAGGAAACTCAAAGTTCTGTGCAATCACTGCAAATGCTTTTTCCAATGAAAATTTCTTTCCCTGGCCTCTGCTTAGGGTTACTTCAACAGAAAACAAAGCATAGAGATCGCACTGAGAACTAGTTGAGTGAGTTTCAGTTTCAAGCAGCTAGCATAAACCGTGTTTGATTTATAAGTCCAAATGCATACGTCCCTTTAAGGCAAAGTGAAGTGAAACCTAAAAATTCAAAGTGTTCCTGCAAACGAACTTTTCAACCTAGAAGAACGACATTTGGGTAGCTAAGTGCAACTGGTATACTCATCTTTCCTGACAAGGGTCATCAAGATCAGGTGAGTAAATATTTGCAGAGATTCCAGTTAACTTGTAGCTCTGTTGAAGCTCTGTAAATGCTTTCTAAGGAAAGCGTATGTTCCTCGCCTCCACTTAGGACCACTTCAACAGGGAACAAAGCACAGAGAGTACACCAGGAACTAATTGAGTGAGTCAAGCTTCAAGCAGCTAGCACAAACAGTGTTTGATTTAGAGTTCCAAATGCATGTATTCCTATAGGTTAAAATGAAGAGAAACCCCCCCAAATGCAATGTCTTCCTGAAAGCACATGCTTCAACTTAGAAGAACGAAATTTTGGCAGGCAAATGCAACTGGTATACTCATCTTTCTTACCTAGGATCAACAAGATCAAGTGAAAAAATATTCGCTGAAATTCCAGTCAACTTGGGAGTTTTGTGGAAGCTCTGCAAACACTTACATAAGAAAGCGTATTTTCCTTGCCTCTGCTTGGGGATACTTCAGCGGGGGACAATGCATAGAGAGTGCACTGAGAACTAATTGAGTGACCCAAGTTTCAAAGAGGTATCACAAACTGTGTTTGATTTAGCATTCCAAATGCATGTATTCACATAGGGAAAAAAGAAGTTAAACCTAAAAATTCAAAGTGTTCCTGCAAAGGAACTCTTCAACATAAGATTACGAAATTTGGGCTGCCAAGTGCAACCCATATACTCATTTTTGCTGCCAAGTTTCAACAAGATCGGGTGAAAAAACATTTGCTGAGAGTCCAGTAAACTCTTGAGTTCTGTGGATGCTCTACAAACACGTTCAAATGAAAGTCTATTTTTCTTTGCTCTGCTTAGGGGTACATAAACCGGTAAGGAAGCGTAGAGAGCACAATGAGAATTCATTCAGTGAGTCAAGTTTCAAGCAGCTAGCACAAACCGTGTTTGATTTAGATTTTCAAAAGCATGTATCCCTAGAGGGGAAAATGTAGTAAAACCTAAATATTCAAAGTCATCCTGCAAAGGAATGCTTCAACCTAGCAGAACAAAATGTGTGCAGCCAAGCACAACTGGTATACACCTTTTTCCTACCAAGTATCAACAAGATAGTGTGACAAAATATTTGCTGAGGTTTCCGTAATCTCTGAGTTTTTTGGAAGCTCGGTGAATACTTTCCAAAGAAAGTGTGTTTTCCTTGCCTCTGCTTAGGGCTACTTCAACAGGGAACAATGCATAGAGAGTGCACTGAGAACTAGTTGAATGAGTCAAGTTACAAGCACACAGCAAAAACCGTGTTTGATTTAGAGTTCCATGTGCGTGTATCCCTATAGGGGAAAATGAAGTGAAACCTAAAATTTCAAAGTATTCCTGCAAACCAACTATTCAACCTAGAAGATCTAAATTTGGGCAGCCAAATGCAACCGGTATACTTATCTTTCCTGTCGAGTTAACAACAAGTTAGGGTGAAAAATTATTTGCTGAGATTCCAGGAAACTCAAAGTTCTGTGCAATCACTGCAAATGCTTTCCAATGAAAGTTTCTTTCCCTGGCCTCTGCTTAGGGTTACTTCAACAGAAAACAAAGCATAGAGATCGCACTGAGAACTAGTTGAGTGAGTTTCAGTTTCAAGCAGCTAGCATAAACCGTGTTTGATTTATAAGTCCAAATGCATACGTCCCTATAAGGAAAAGTGAAGTGAAACCTAAAAATTCAAAGTGTTCCTGCAAACGAACTTTTCAACCTAGAAGAACGACATTTGGGTAGCTAAGTGCAACTGGTATACTCATCTTTCCTGACTAGGGTCATCAAGATCAGCTGAGTAAATATTTGCAGAGATTCCAGTTAACTTGGAGCTCTGTTGAAGCTCTGTAAATGCTTTCTAAGGAAAGCGTATGTTCCTCGCCTCCACTTAGGACCACTTCAACAGGGAACAAAGCACAGAGAGTACACCAGGAACTAATTGAGTGAGTCAAGCTTCAAGCAGCTAGCACAAACAGTGTTTGATTTAGAGTTCCAAATGCATGTATTCCTATAGGTTAAAATGAAGAGAAACCCCCCCAAATGCAATGTCTTCCTGAAAGCACATGCTTCAACTTAGAAGAACGAAATTTTGGCAGGCAAATGCAACTGGTATACTCATCTTTCTTACCTAGGATCAACAAGATCAAGTGAAAAAATATTCGCTGAAATTCCAGTCAACTTGGGAGTTTTGTGGAAGCTCTGCAAACACTTACATAAGAAAGCGTATTTTCCTTGCCTCTGCTTGGGGATACTTCAGCGGGGGACAATGCATAGAGAGTGCACTGAGAACTAATTGAGTGAGCCAAGTTTCAAACAGGTATCACAAACTGTGTTTGATTTAGCATTCCAAATGCATGTATTCACATAGGGAAAAAAGAAGTTAAACCTAAAAATTCAAAGTGTTCCTGCAAAGGAACTCTTCAACATAAGATTACGAAATTTGGGCTGCCAAGTGCAACCCATATACTCATTTTTGCTGCCAAGTTTCAACAAGATCGGGTGAAAAAACATTTGCTGAGAGTCAGTAAACTCTTGAGTTCTGTGGATGCTCTACAAACACGTTCAAATGAAAGTCTATTTTTCTTTGCTCTGCTTAGGGGTACATAAACCGGTAACAAAGCATAGAGAGCACAATGAGAATTCATTCAGTGAGTCAAGTTTCAAGCAGCTAGCACAAACCGTGTTTGATTTAGATTTTCAAAAGCATGTATCCCTAGAGGGGAAAATGTAGTAAAACCTAAATATTCAAAGTCATCCTGCAAAGGAATGCTTCAACCTAGCAGAAGAAAATGTGTGCAGCCAAGCGCAACTGGTATACACCTTTTTCCTACCAAGTATCAACAAGATAGGGTGACAAAATATTGGCTGAGGTTTCCGTAATCTCTGAGTTTTTTGGAAGCTCGGTGAATACTTTCCAAAGAAAGTGTGTTTTCTTGCCTCTGCTTAGGGCTACTTCAACAGGGAACAATGCATAGAGAGTGCACTGAGAACTAGTTGAATGAGTCAAGTTACAAGCACACAGCAAAAACCGTGTTTGATTTAGAGTTCCATGTGCATGTATCCCTATAGGGGAAAATGAAGTGAAACCTAAAATTTCAAAGTATTCCTGCAAACCAACTAGTCAACCTAGAAGATCTAAATCTGGGCAGCCAAATGCAACCGGTACACTTATCTTTCCTGTCGAGTTAACAACAAGTTAGTGTGAAAAAATATTTGCTGAGATTCTAGGAAACTCAAAGTTCTGTGCAATCACTGCAAATGCTTTTTCCAATGAAAGTTTCTTTCCCTGGCCTCTGCTTAGGGTTACTTCAACAGAAAACAAAGCATAGAGATCGCACTGAGAACTAGTTGAGTGAGTTTCAGTTTCAAGCAGCTAGCATAAACCGTGTTTGATTTATAAGTCCAAATGCATACGTCCCTATAAGGCAAAAGTGAAGTGAAACCTAAAAATTCAAAGTGTTCCTGCAAACGAACTTTTCAACTAGAAGAACGACATTTGGGTAGCTAAGTGCAACTGGTATACTCATCTTTCCTGACTAGGGTCATCAAGATCAGCTGAGTAAATATTTGCAGAGATTCCAGTTAACTTGGAGCTCTGTTGAAGCTGTAAATGCTTTCTAAGGAAAGCGTATGTTCCTCGCCTCCACTTAGGACCACTTCAACAGGGAACAAAGCACAGAGAGTACACCAGGAACTAATTGAGTGAGTCAAGCTTCAAGCAGCTAGCACAAACAGTGTTTGATTTAGAGTTCCAAATGCATGTATTCCTATAGGTTAAAATGAAGAGAAACCCCCCCAAATGCAATGTCTTCCTGAAAGCACATGCTTCAACTTAGAAGAACGAAATTTTGGCAGGCAAATGCAACTGGTATACTCATCTTTCCTTACTAGGATCAACAAGATCAAGTGAAAAAATATTCGCTGAAATTCCAGTCAACTTGGAGTTTTGTGGAAGCTCTGCAAACACTTACATAAGAAAGCGTATTTTCCTTGCCTCTGCTTGGGGATACTTCAGCGGGGGACAATGCATAGAGAGTGCACTGAGAACTAATTGAGTGAGCCAAGTTTCAAACAGGTATCACAAACTGTGTTTGATTTAGCATTCCAAATGCATGTATTCACATAGGGAAAAAAGAAGTTAAACCTAAAAATTCAAAGTGTTCCTGCAAAGGAACTCTTCAACATAAGATTACGAAATTTGGGCTGCCAAGTGCAACCCATATACTCATTTTTGCTGCCAAGTTTCAACAAGATCGGGTGAAAAAACATTTGCTGAGAGTCCAGTAAACTCTTGAGTTCTGTGGATGCTCTACAAACACGTTCAAATGAAAGTCTATTTTTCTTTGCTCTGCTTAGGGGTACATAAACCGGTAACAAAGCATAGAGAGCACAATGAGAATTCATTCAGTGAGTCAAGTTTCAAGCAGCTAGCACAAACCGTGTTTGATTTAGATTTTCAAAAGCATGTATCCCTAGAGGGGAAAATGTAGTAAAACCTAAATATTCAAAGTCATCCTGCAAAGGAATGCTTCAACCTAGCAGAAGAAAATGTGTGCAGCCAAGCGCAACTGGTATACACCTTTTTCCTACCAAGTATCAACAAGATAGGGTGACAAAATATTGGCTGAGGTTTCCGTAATCTCTGAGTTTTTGGAAGCTCGGTGAATACTTTCCAAAGAAAGTGTGTTTTCCTGCCTCTGCTTAGGGCTACTTCAACAGGGAACAATGCATAGAGAGTGCACTGAGAACTAGTTGAAATGAGTCAAGTTACAAGCACACAGCAAAAACCGTGTTTGATTTAGAGTTCCATGTGCATGTATCCCTATAGGGGAAAATGAAGTGAAACCTAAAATTTCAAAGTATTCCTGCAAACCAACTAGTCAACCTAGAAGATCTAAATCTGGGCAGCAAATGCAACCGGTACACTTATCTTTCCTGTCGAGTTAACAACAACTTAGTGTGAAAAAATATTTGCTGAGATTCTAGGAAACTCAAAGTTCTGTGCAATCACTGCAAATGCTTTTTCCAATGAAAGTTTCTTTCCCTGGCCTCTGCTTAGGGTTACTTCAACAGAAAACAAAGCATAGAGATCGCACTGAGAACTAGTTGAGTGAGTTTCAGTTTCAAGCAGCTAGCATAAACCGTGTTTGATTTATAAGTCCAAATGCATACGTCCCTATAAGGAAAAGTGAAGTGAAACCTAAAAATTCAAAGTGTTCCTGCAAACGAACTTTTCAACCTAGAAGAACGACATTTGGGTAGCTAAGTGCAACTGGTATACTCATCTTTCCTGACTAGGGTCATCAAGATCAGCTGAGTAAATATTTGCAGAGATTCCAGTTAACTTGGAGCTCTGTTGAAGCTCTGTAAATGCTTTCTAAGGAAAGCGTATGTTCCTCGCCTCCACTTAGGACCACTTCAACAGGGAACAAAGCACAGAGAGTACACCAGGAACTAATTGAGTGAGTCAAGCTTCAAGCAGCTAGCACAAACAGTGTTTGATTTAGAGTTCAAATGCATGTATTCCTATAGGTTTAAAATGAAGAGAAACCCCCCCAAATGCAATGTCTTCCTGAAAGCACATGCTTCAACTTAGAAGAACGAAATTTTGGCAGGCAAATGCAACTGGTATACTCATCTTTCTTACCTAGGATCAACAAGATCAAGTGAAAAAATATTCGCTGAAATTCCAGTCAACTTGGGAGTTTTGTGGAAGCTCTGCAAACACTTACATAAGAAAGCGTATTTTCCTTGCCTCTGCTTGGGGATACTTCAGCGGGGGACAATGCATAGAGAGTGCACTGAGAACTAATTGAGTGAGCCAAGTTTCAAACAGGTATCACAAACTGTGTTTGATTTAGCATTCCAAATGCATGTATTCACATCGGGAAAAAAGAAGTTAAACCTAAAAATTCAAAGTGTTCTGCAAAGGAACTCTTCAACATAAGATTACGAAATTTGGGCTGCCAAGTGCAACCCATATACTCATTTTTGCTGCCAAGTTTCAACAAGATCGGGTGAAAAAACATTTGCTGAGAGTCCAGTAAACTCTTGAGTTCTGTGGATGCTCTACAAACACGTTCAAATGAAAGTCTATTTTTCTTTGCTCTGCTTAGGGGTACATAAACCGGTAACAAAGCATAGAGAGCACAATGAGAATTCATTCAGTGAGTCAAGTTTCAAGCAGCTAGCACAAACCGTGTTTGATTTAGATTTTCAAAAGCATGTATCCCTAGAGGGGAAAATGTAGTAAAACCTAAATATTCAAAGTCATCCTGCAAAGGAATGCTTCAACCTAGCAGAAGAAAATGTGTGCAGCCAAGCGCAACTGTATACACCTTTTTCCTACCAAGTATCAACAAGATAGGGTGACAAAATATTGGCTGAGGTTTCCGTAATCTCTGAGTTTTTTGGAAGCTCGGTGAATACTTTCCAAAGAAAGTGTGTTTTCCTTGCCTCTGCTTAGGGCTACTTCAACAGGGAACAATGCATAGAGAGTGCACTGAGAACTAGTTGAATGAGTCAAGTTACAAGCACACAGCAAAAACCGTGTTTGATTTAGAGTTCCATGTGCATGTATCCCTATAGGGGAAAATGAAGTGAAACCTAAAATTTCAAAGTATTCCTGCAAACCAACTAGTCAACCTAGAAGATCTAAATCTGGGCAGCCAAATGCAACCGGTACACTTATCTTTCCTGTCGAGTTAACAACAAGTTAGTGTGAAAAAATATTTGCTGAGATTCTAGGAAACTCAAAGTTCTGTGCAATCACTGCAAATGCTTTTTCCAATGAAAGTTTCTTTCCTGGCCTCTGCTTAGGGTTACTTCAACAGAAAACAAAGCATAGAGATCGCACTGAGAACTAGTTGAGTGAGTTTCAGTTTCAAGCAGCTAGCATAAACCGTGTTTGATTTATAAGTCCAAATGCATACGTCCCTATAAGGAAAAGTGAAGTGAAACCTAAAAATTCAAAGTGTTCCTGCAAACGAACTTTTCAACCTAGAAGAACGACATTTGGGTAGCTAAGTGCAACTGGTATACTCATCTTTCCTGACTAGGGTCATCAAGATCAGCTGAGTAAATATTTGCAGAGATTCCAGTTAACTTGGAGCTCTGTTGAAGCTCTGTAAATGCTTTCTAAGGAAAGCGTATGTTCCTGCCTCCACTTAGGACCACTTCAACAGGGAACAAAGCACAGAGAGTACACCAGGAACTAATTGAGTGAGTCAAGCTTCAAGCAGCTAGCACAAACAGTGTTTGATTTAGAGTTCCAAATGCATGTATTCCTATAGGTTAAAATGAAGAGAAACCCCCCCAAATGCAATGTCTTCCTGAAAGCACATGCTTCAACTTAGAAGAACGAAATTTGGCAGGCAAATGCAACTGGTATACTCATCTTTCTTACCTAGGATCAACAAGATCAAGTGAAAAAATATTCGCTGAAATTCCAGTCAACTTGGGAGTTTTGTGGAAGCTCTGCAAACACTTACATAAGAAAGCGTATTTTCCTTGCCTCTGCTTGGGGATACTTCAGCGGGGGACAATGCATAGAGAGTGCACTGAGAACTAATTGAGTGAGCCAAGTTTCAAACAGGTATCACAAACTGTGTTTGATTTAGCATTCCAAATGCATGTATTCACATAGGGAAAAAAGAAGTTAAACCTAAAAATTCAAAGTGTTCCTGCAAAGGAACTCTTCAACATAAGATTACGAAATTTGGGCTGCCAAGTGCAACCCATATACTCATTTTTGCTGCCAAGTTTCAACAAGATCGGGTGAAAAAACATTTGCTGAGAGTCCAGTAAACTCTTGAGTTCTGTGGATGCTCTACAAACACGTTCAAATGAAAGTCTATTTTTCTTTGCTCTGCTTAGGGGTACATAAACCGGTAACAAAGCGTAGAGAGCACAATGAGAATTCATTCAGTGAGTCAAGTTTCAAGCAGCTAGCACAAACCGTGTTTGATTTAGATTTTCAAAAGCATGTATCCCTAGAGGGGAAAATGTAGTAAAACCCTAAATATTCAAAGTCATCCTGCAAAGGAATGCTTCAACCTAGCAGAAGAAAATGTGTGCAGCCAAGCGCAACTGGTATACACCTTTTTCCTACCAAGTATCAACAAGATAGGGTGACAAAATATTGGCTGAGGTTTCCGTAATCTCTGAGTTTTTTGGAAGCTCGGTGAATACTTTTCCAAAGAAAGTGTGTTTTCCTTGCCTCTGCTTAGGGCTACTTCAACAGGGAACAATGCATAGAGAGTGCACTGAGAACTAGTTGAATGAGTCAAGTTACAAGCACACAGCATAAACCGTGTTTGATTTAGAGTTCCATATGCATGTATCCCTATAGGGGAAAATGAAGTGAAACCTAAAATTTCAAAGTATTCCTGCAAACCAACTAGTCAACTAGAAGATCTAAATCTGGGCAGCCAAATGCAACCGGTATACTTATCTTTCCTGTCGAGTTAACAACAAGTTAGGGTGAAAAAATATTTGCTGAGATTCTAGGAAACTCAAAGTTCTGTGCAATCACTGCAAATGCTTTTTCCAATGAAAGTTTCTTTCCCTGGCCTCTGCTTAGGGTTACTTCAACAGAAAACAAAGCATAGAGATCGCACTTGAGAACTAGTTGAGTGAGTTTCAGTTTCAAGCAGCTAGCATAAACCGTGTTTGATTTATAAGTCCAAATGCATACGTCCCTATAAGGCAAAGTGAAGTGAAACCTAAAAATTCAAAGTGTTCCTGCAAACGAACTTTTCAACCTAGAAGAAACGACATTTGGGTAGCTAAGTGCAACTGGTATACTCATCTTTCCTGACAAGGGTCATCAAGATCAGGTGAGTAAATATTTGCAGAGATTCCAGTTAACTTGGAGCTCTGTTGAAGCTCTGTAAATGCTTTCTAAGGAAAGCGTATGTTCCTCGCCTCCACTTAGGACCACTTCAACAGGGAACAAAGCACAGAGAGTACACAGGAACTAATTGAGTGAGTCAAGCTTCAAGCAGCTAGCACAAACAGTGTTTGATTTAGAGTTCCAAATGCATGTATTCCTATAGGTTAAAATGAAGAGAAACCCCCCAAATGCAATGTCTTCCTGAAAGCACATGCTTCAACTTAGAAGAACGAAATTTTGGCAGGCAAATGCAACTGGTATACTCATCTTTCTTACCTAGGATCAACAAGTTCAAGTGAAAAAATATTCGCTGAAATTCCAGTCAACTTGGGAGTTTTGTGGAAGCTCTGCAAACACTTACATAAGAAAGCGTATTTTCCTTGCCTCTGCTTGGGGATACTTCAGCGGGGGACAATGCATAGAGAGTGCACTGAGAACTAATTGAGTGAGCCAAGTTTCAAACAGGTATCACAAACTGTGTTTGATTTAGCATTCCAAATGCATGTATTCACATAGGGAAAAAAGAAGTTAAACCTAAAAATTCAAAGTGTTCCTGCAAAGGAACTCTTCAACATAAGATTACGAAATTTGGGCTGCCAAGTGCAACCCATATACTCATTTTTGCTGCCAAGTTTCAACAAGATCGGGTGAAAAAACATTTGCTGAGAGTCCAGTAAACTCTTGAGTTCTGTGGATGCTCTACAAACACGTTCAAATGAAAGTCTATTTTTCTTTGCTCTGCTTAGGGTACATAAACCGGTAATGAAGCGTAGAGAGCACAATGAGAATTCATTCAGTGAGTCAAGTTTCAAGCAGCTAGCACAAACCGTGTTTGATTTAGATTTTCAAAAGCATGTATCCCTAGAGGGGAAAATGTAGTAAAACCTAAATATTCAAAGTCATCCTGCAAAGGAATGCTTCAACCTAGCAGAAGAAAATGTGTGCAGCCAAGCGCAACTGGTATACACCTTTTTCCTACCAAGTATCAACAAGATAGGGTGACAAAATATTGGCTGAGGTTTCCGTAATCTCTGAGTTTTTTGGAAGCTCGGTGAATACTTTCCAAAGAAAGTGTGTTTTCCTTGCCTCTGCTTAGGGCTACTTCAACAGGGAACAATGCATAGAGAGTGCACTGAGAACTAGTTGAATGAGTCAAGTTACAAGCACACAGCAAAAACCGTGTTTGATTTAGAGTTCCATATGCATGTATCCCTATAGGGGAAAATGAAGTGAAACCTAAAATTTCAAAGTATTCCTGCAAACCAACTAGTCAACATAGAAGATCTAAATCTGGGCAGCCAAATGCAACCGGTATACTTATCTTTCCTGTCGAGTTAACAACAAGTTAGGGTGAAAAAATATTTGCTGAGATTCCAGGAAAGTCAAAGTTCTGTGCAATCACTGCAAATGCTTTTTCCAATGAAAGTTTCTTTCCCTGGCCTCTGCTTAGGGTTACTTCAACAGAAAACAAAGCATAGAGATCGCACTGAGAACTACTTGAGTGAGTTTCAGTTTCAAGCAGCTAGCATAAACCGTGTTTGATTTATAAGTCCAAATGCATACGTCCCTATAAGGCAAAGTGAAGTGAAACCTAAAAATTCAAAGTGTTCCTGCAAACGAACTTTTCAACCTAGAAGAACGACATTTGGGTAGCTAAGTGCAACTGGTATACTCATCTTTCCTGACAAGGGTCATCAAGATCAGGTGAGTAAATATTTGCAGAGATTCCAGTTAACTTGGAGCTCTGTTGAAGCTCTGTAAATGCTTTCTAAGGAAAGCGTATGTTCCTCGCCTCCACTTAGGACCACTTCAACAGGGAACAAAGCACAGAGAGTACACCAGGAACTAATTGAGTGAGTCAAGCTTCAAGCAGCTAGCACAAACAGTGTTTGATTTAGAGTTCCAAATGCATGTATTCCTATAGGTTAAAATGAAGAGAAACCCCCCCAAATGCAATGTCTTCCTGAAAGCACATGCTTCAACTTAGAAGAACGAAATTTTGGCAGGCAAATGCAACTGGTATACTCATCTTTCTTACCTAGGATCAACAAGATCAAGTGAAAAAATATTCGCTGAAATTCCAGTCAACTTGGGAGTTTTGTGGAAGCTCTGCAAACACTTACATAAGAAAGCGTATTTTCCTTGCCTCTGCTTGGGGATACTTCAGCGGGGGACAATGCATAGAGAGTGCACTGAGAACTAATTGAGTGAGCCAAGTTTCAAACAGGTATCACAAACTGTGTTTGATTTAGCATTCCAAATGCATGTATTCACATCGGGAAAAAAGAAGTTAAACCTAAAAATTCAAAGTGTTCCTGCAAAGGAACTCTTCAACATAAGATTACGAAATTTGGGCTGCCAAGTGCAACCCATATACTCATTTTTGCTGCCAAGTTTCAACAAGATCGGGTGAAAAAACATTTGCTGAGAGTCCAGTAAACTCTTGAGTTCTGTGGATGCTCTACAAACACGTTCAAAGGAAAGTCTATTTTTCTTTGCTCTGCTTAGGGGTACATAAACCTGTAACGAAGCGTAGAGAGCACAATGAGAATTCATTCAGTGAGTCAAGTTTCAAGCAGCTAGCACAAACCGTGTTTGATTTAGATTTTCAAAAGCATGTATCCCTAGAGGGGAAAATGTAGTAAAACCTAAATATTCAAAGTCATCCTGCAAAGGAATGCTTCAACCTAGCAGAAGAAAATGTGTGCAGCCAAGCGCAACTGGTATACACCTTTTTCCTACCAAGTATCAACAAGATAGGGTGACAAAATATTGGCTGAGGTTTCCGTAATCTCTGAGTTTTTTGGAAGCTCGGTGAATACTTTCCAAAGAAAGTGTGTTTTCCTTGCCTCTGCTTAGGGCTACTTCAACAGGGAACAATGCACAGAGAGTGCACTGAGAACTAGTTGAATGAGTCAAGTTACAAGCACACAGCAAAAACCGTGTTTGATTTAGAGTTCCATATGCATGTATCCCTATAGGGGAAAATGAAGTGAAACCTAAAATTTCAAAGTATTCCTGCAAACCAACTAGTCAACATAGAAGATCTAAATCTGGGCAGCCAAATGCAACCGGTATACTTATCTTTCCTGTCGAGTTAACAACAAGTTAGGGTGAAAAATTATTTGCTGAGATTCCAGGAAACTCAAAGTTCTGTGCAATCACTGCAAATGCTTTTTCCAATGAAAGTTTCTTTCCCTGGCCTCTGCTTAGGGTTACTTCAACAGAAAACAAAGCATAGAGATCGCACTGAGAACTAGTTGAGTGAGTTTCAGTTTCAAGCAGCTAGCATAAACCGTGTTTGATTTATAAGTCCAAATGCATACGTCCCTATAAGGCAAAGTGAAGTGAAACCTAAAAATTCAAAGTGTTCCTGCAAACGAACTTTTCAACCTAGAAGAACGACATTTGGGTAGCTAAGTGCAACTGGTATACTCATCTTTCCTGACAAGGGTCATCAAGATCAGGTGAGTAAATATTTGCAGAGATTCCAGTTAACTTGGAGCTCTGTTGAAGCTCTGTAAATGCTTTCTAAGGAAAGCGTATGTTCCTCGCCTCCACTTAGGACCACTTCAACAGGGAACAAATCACAGAGAGTACACCAGGAACTAATTGAGTGAGTCAAGCTTCAAGCAGCTAGCACAAACAGTGTTTGATTTAGAGTTCCAAATGCATGTATTCCTATAGGTTAAAATGAAGAGAAACCCCCCCAAATGCAATGTCTTCCTGAAAGCACATGCTTCAACTTAGAAGAACGAAATTTTGGCAGGCAAATGCAACTGGTATACTCATCTTTCTTACCTAGGATCAACAAGATCAAGTGAAAAAATATTCGCTGAAATTCCAGTCAACTTGGGAGTTTTGTGGAAGCTCTGCAAACACTTACATAAGAAAGCGTATTTTCCTTGCCTCTGCTTGGGGATACTTCAGCGGGGGACAATGCATAGAGAGTGCACTGAGAACTAATTGAGTGAGCCAAGTTTCAAACAGGTATCACAAACTGTGTTTGATTTAGCATTCCAAATGCATGTATTCACATCGGGAAAAAAGAAGTTAAACCTAAAAATTCAAAGTGTTCCTGCAAAGGAACTCTTCAACATAAGATTACGAAATTTGGGCTGCCAAGTGCAACCCATATACTCATTTTTGCTGCCAAGTTTCAACAAGATCGGGTGAAAAAACATTTGCTGAGAGTCCAGTAAACTCTTGAGTTCTGTGGATGCTCTACAAACACGTTCAAATGAAAGTCTATTTTTCTTTGCTCTGCTTAGGGGTACATAAACCGGTAACGAAGCGTAGAGAGCACAATGAGAATTCATTCAGTGAGTCAAGTTTCAAGCAGCTAGCACAAACCGTGTTTGATTTAGATTTTCAAAAGCATGTATCCCTAGAGGGGAAAATGTAGTAAAACCTAAATATTCAAAGTCATCCTGCAAAGGAATGCTTCAACCTAGCAGAACAAAATGTGTGCAGCCAAGCGCAACTGGTATACACCTTTTTCCTACCAAGTATCAACAAGATAGGGTGACAAAATATTGGCTGAGGTTTCCGTAATCTCTGAGTTTTTTGGAAGCTCGGTGAATACTTTCCAAAGAAAGTGTGTTTTCCTTGCCTCTGCTTAGGGCTACTTCAACAGGGAACAATGCACAGAGAGTGCACTGAGAACTAGTTGAATGAGTCAAGTTACAAGCACACAGCAAAAACCGTGTTTGATTTAGAGTTCCATGTGCGTGTATCCCTATAGGGGAAAATGAAGTGAAACCTAAAATTTCAAAGTATTCCTGCAAACCAACTATTCAACCTAGAAGATCTAAATTTGGGCAGCCAAATGCAACCGGTATACTTATCTTTCCTGTCGAGTTAACAACAAGTTAGGGTGAAAAAATATTTGCTGAGATTCCAGGAAACTCAAAGTTCTGTGCAATCACTGCAAATGCTTTCTAATGAAAGTTTCTTTCCCTGGCCTCTGCTTAGGGTTACTTCAACAGAAAACAAAGCATAGAGATTGCACTGAGAACTAGTTGAGTGAGTTTCAGTTTCAAGCAGCTAGCATAAACCGTGTTTGATTTATAAGTCCAAATGCATACGTCCCTATAAGGCAAAGTGAAGTGAAACCTAAAAATTCAAAGTGTTCCTGCAAACGAACTTTTCAACCTAGAAGAACGACATTTGGGTAGGTAAGTGCAACTGGTATACTCATCTTTCCTGACAAGGGTCATCAAGATCAGGTGAGTAAATATTTGCAGAGATTCCTGTTAACTTGGAGCTCTGTTGAAGCTCTGTAAATGCTTTCTAAGGAAAGCGTATGTTCCTCGCCTCCACTTAGGACCACTTCAACAGGGAACAAAGCACAGAGAGTACACCAGGAACTAATTGAGTGAGTCAAGCTTCAAGCAGCTAGCACAAACAGTGTTTGATTTAGAGTTCCAAATGCATGTATTCCTATAGGTTAAAATGAAGAGAAACCCCCCCAAATGCAATGTCTTCCTGAAAGCACATGCTTCAACTTAGAAGAACGAAATTTTGGCAGGCAAATGCAACTGGTATACTCATCTTTCTTACCTAGGATCAACAAGATCAAGTGAAAAAATATTCGCTGAAATTCCAGTCAACTTGGGAGTTTTGTGGAAGCTCTGCAAACACTTACATAAGAAAGCGTATTTTCCTTGCCTCTGCTTGGGGATACTTCAGCGGGGGACAATGCATAGAGAGTGCACTGAGAACTAATTGAGTGAGCCAAGTTTCAAACAGGTATCACAAACTGTGTTTGATTTAGCATTCCAAATGCATGTATTCACATCGGGAAAAAAGAAGTTAAACCTAAAAATTCAAAGTGTTCCTGCAAAGGAACTCTTCAACATAAGATTACGAAATTTGGGCTGCCAAGTGCAACCCATATACTCATTTTTGCTGCCAAGTTTCAACAAGATCGGGTGAAAAAACATTTGCTGAGAGTCCAGTAAACTCTTGAGTTCTGTGGATGCTCTACAAACACGTTCAAATGAAAGTCTATTTTTCGTTGCTCTGCTTAGGGGTACATAAACCGGTAACGAAGCGTAGAGAGCACAATGAGAATTCATTCAGTGAGTCAAGTTTCAAGCAGCTAGCACAAACCGTGTTTGATTTAGATTTTCAAAAGCATGTATCCCTAGAGGGGAAAATGTAGTAAAACCTAAATATTCAAAGTCATCCTGCAAAGGAATGCTTCAACCTAGCAGAACAAAATGTGTGCAGCCAAGCGCAACTGGTATACACCTTTTTCCTACCAAGTATCAACAAGATAGGGTGACAAAATATTGGCTGAGGTTTCCGTAATCTCTGAGTTTTTTGGAAGCTCGGTGAATACTTTCCAAAGAAAGTGTGTTTTCCTTGCCTCTGCTTAGGGCTACTTCAACAGGGAACAATGCACAGAGAGTGCACTGAGAACTAGTTGAATGAGTCAAGTTACAAGCACACAGCAAAAACCGTGTTTGATTTAGAGTTCCATGTGCGTGTATCCCTATAGGGGAAAATGAAGTGAAACCTAAAATTTCAAAGTATTCCTGCAAACCAACTATTCAACCTAGAAGATCTAAATTTGGGCAGCCAAATGCAACCGGTATACTTATCTTTCCTGTCGAGTTAACAACAAGTTAGGGTGAAAAAATATTTGCTGAGATTCCAGGAAACTCAAAGTTCTGTGCAATCACTGCAAATGCTTTCCAATGAAAGTTTCTTTCCCTGGCCTCTGCTTAGGGTTACTTCAACAGAAAACAAAGCATAGAGATCGCACTGAGAACTAGTTGAGTGAGTTTCAGTTTCAAGCAGCTAGCATAAACCGTGTTTGATTTATAAGTCCAAATGCATACGTCCCTATAAGGCAAAGTGAAGTGAAACCTAAAAATTCAAAGTGTTCCTGCAAACGAACTTTTCAACCTAGAAGAACGACATTTGGGTAGCTAAGTGCAACTGGTATACTCATCTTTCCTGACAAGGGTCATCAAGATCAGGTGAGTAAATATTTGCAGAGATTCCTGTTAACTTGGAGCTCTGTTGAAGCTCTGTAAATGCTTTCTAAGGAAAGCGTATGTTCCTCGCCTCCACTTAGGACCACTTCAACAGGGAACAAAGCACAGAGAGTACACCAGGAACTAATTGAGTGAGTCAAGCTTCAAGCAGCTAGCACAAACAGTGTTTGATTTAGAGTTCCAAATGCATGTATTCCTATAGGTTAAAATGAAGAGAAACCCCCCCAAATGCAATGTCTTCCTGAAAGCACATGCTTCAACTTAGAAGAACGAAATTTTGGCAGGCAAATGCAACTGGTATACTCATCTTTCTTACCTAGGATCAACAAGCTCAAGTGAAAAAATATTCGCTGAAATTCCAGTCAACTTGGGAGTTTTGTGGAAGCTCTGCAAACACTTACATAAGAAAGCGTATTTTCCTTGCCTCTGCTTGGGGATACTTCAGCGGGGGACAATGCATAGAGAGTGCACTGAGAACTAATTGAGTGAGCCAAGTTTCAAACAGGTATCACAAACTGTGTTTGATTTAGCATTCCAAATGCATGTATTCACATAGGGAAAAAAGAAGTTAAACCTAAAAATTCAAAGTGTTCCTGCAAAGGAACTCTTCAACATAAGATTACGAAATTTGGGCTGCCAAGTGCAACCCATATACTCATTTTTGCTGCCAAGTTTCAACAAGATCGGGTGAAAAAACATTTGCTGAGAGTCCAGTAAACTCTTGAGTTCTGTGGATGCTCTACAAACACGTTCAAATGAAAGTCTATTTTTCTTTGCTCTGCTTAGGGGTACATAAACCGGTAACGAAGCGTAGAGAGCACAATGAGAATTCATTCAGTGAGTCAAGTTTCAAGCAGCTAGCACTAATCGTGTTTGATTTAGATTTTCAAAAGCATGTATCCCTAGAGGGGAAAATGTAGTAAAACCTAAATATTCAAAGTCATCCTGCAAAGGAATGCTTCAACCTAGCAGAACAAAATGTGTGCAGCCAAGCGCAACTGGTATACACCTTTTTCCTACCAAGTATCAACAAGATAGGGTGACAAAATATTGGCTGAGGTTTCCGTAATCTCTGAGTTTTTTGGAAGCTCGGTGAATACTTTCCAAAGAAAGTGTGTTTTCCTTGCCTCTGCTTAGGGCTACTTCAACAGGGAACAATGCACAGAGAGTGCACTGAGAACTAGTTGAATGAGTCAAGTTACAAGCACACAGCAAAAACCGTGTTTGATTTAGAGTTCCATGTGCGTGTATCCCTATAGGGGAAAATGAAGTGAAACCTAAAATTTCAAAGTATTCCTGCAAACCAACTATTCAACCTAGAAGATCTAAATTTGGGCAGCCAAATGCAACCGGTATACTTATCTTTCCTGTCGAGTTAACAACAAGTTAGGGTGAAAAAATATTTGCTGAGATTCCAGGAAACTCAAAGTTCTGTGCAATCACTGCAAATGCTTTCCAATGAAAGTTTCTTTCCCTGGCCTCTGCTTAGGGTTACTTCAACAGAAAACAAAGCATAGAGATCACACTGAGAACTAGTTGAGTGAGTTTCAGTTTCAAGCAGCTAGCATAAACCGTGTTTGATTTATAAGTCCAAATGCATACGTCCCTATAAGGCAAAGTGAAGTGAAACCTAAAAATTCAAAGTGTTCCTGCAAACGAACTTTTCAACCTAGAAGAACGACATTTGGGTAGCTAAGTGCAACTGGTATACTCATCTTTCCTGACAAGGGTCATCAAGATCAGGTGAGTAAATATTTGCAGAGATTCCTGTTAACTTGGAGCTCTGTTGAAGCTCTGTAAATGCTTTCTAAGGAAAGCGTATGTTCCTCGCCTCCACTTAGGACCACTTCAACAGGGAACAAAGCACAGAGAGTACACCAGGAACTAATTGAGTGAGTCAAGCTTCAAGCAGCTAGCACAAACAGTGTTTGATTTAGAGTTCCAAATGCATGTATTCCTATAGGTTAAAATGAAGAGAAACCCCCCCAAATGCAATGTCTTCCTGAAAGCACATGCTTCAACTTAGAAGAACGAAATTTTGGCAGGCAAATGCAACTGGTATACTCATCTTTCTTACCTAGGATCAACAAGATCAAGTGAAAAAATATTCGCTGAAATTCCAGTCAACTTGGGAGTTTTGTGGAAGCTCTGCAAACACTTACATAAGAAAGCGTATTTTCCTTGCCTCTGCTTGGGGATACTTCAGCGGGGGACAATGAATAGAGAGTGCACTGAGAACTAATTGAGTGAGCCAAGTTTCAAACAGGTATCACAAACTGTGTTTGATTTAGCATTCCAAATGCATGTATTCACATAGGGAAAAAAGAAGTTAAACCTAAAAATTCAAAGTGTTCCTGCAAAGGAACTCTTCAACATAAGATTACGAAATTTGGGCTGCCAAGTGCAACCCATATACTCATTTTTGCTGCCAAGTTTCAACAAGATCGGGTGAAAAAACATTTGCTGAGAGTCCAGTAAACTCTTGAGTTCTGTGGATGCTCTACAAACACGTACAAATGAAAGACTATTTTTCTTTGCTCTGCTTAGGGGTACAAAAACCGGTAACGAAGCATAGAGAGCACAATGAGAATTCATTCAGTGAGTCAAGTTTCAAGCAGCTAGCACAAACCGTGTTTGATTTAGATTTTCAAATGCATGTATCCCTAGAGGGGAAAATGTAGTAAAACCTAAATATTCAAAGTCATCCTGCAAAGGAATGCTTCAACCTAGCAGAACAAAATGTGTGCAGCCAAGCGCAACTGGTATACACCTTTTTCCTACCAAGTATCAACAAGATAGGGTGACAAAATATTGGCTGAGGTTTCCGTAATCTCTGAGTTTTTTGGAAGCTCGGTGAATACTTTCCAAAGAAAGTGTGTTTTCCTTGCCTATGCTTAGGGCTACTTCAACAGGGAACAATGCATAGAGAGTGCACTGAGAACTAGTTGAATGAGTCAAGTTACAAGCACACAGCAAAAACCGTGTTTGATTTAGAGTTCCATGTGCGTGTATCCCTATAGGGGAAAATGAAGTGAAACCTAAAATTTCAAAGTATTCCTGCAAACCAACTATTCAACCTAGAAGATCTAAATTTGGGCAGCCAAATGCAACCGGTATACTTATCTTTCCTGTCGAGTTAACAACAAGTTAGGGTGAAAAAATATTTGCTGAGATTCCAGGAAACTCAAAGTTCTGTGCAATCACTGCAAATGCTTTCCAATGAAAGTTTCTTTCCCTGGCCTCTGCTTAGGGTTACTTCAACAGAAAACAAAGCATAGAGATCGCACTGAGAACTAGTTGAGTGAGTTTCAGTTTCAAGCAGCTAGCATAAACCGTGTTTGATTTATAAGTCCAAATGCATACGTCCCTATAAGGCAAAGTGAAGTGAAACCTAAAAATTCAAAGTGTTCCTGCAAACGAACTTTTCAACCTAGAAGAACGACATTTGGGTAGCTAAGTGCAACTGGTATACTCATCTTTCCTGACTAGGGTCATCAAGATCAGGTGAGTAAATATTTGCAGAGATTCCAGTTAAGTTGGAGCTCTGTTGAAGCTCTGTAAATGCTTTCTAAGGAAAGCGTATGTTCCTCGCCTCCACTTAGGACCACTTCAACATGGAACAAAGCACAGAGAGTACACCAGGAACTAATTGAGTGAGTCAAGCTTCAAGCAGCTAGCACAAACAGTGTTTGATTTAGAGTTCCAAATGCATGTATTCCTATAGGTTAAAATGAAGAGAAACCCCCCAAATGCAATGTCTTCCTGAAAGCACATGCTTCAACTTAGAAGAACGAAATTTTGGCAGGCAAATGCAACTGGTATACTCATCTTTCTTACCTAGGATCAACAAGATCAAGTGAAAAAATATTCGCTGAAATTCCAGTAAACTTGGGAGTTTTGTGGAAGCTCTGCAAACACTTACATAAGAAAGCGTATTTTCCTTGCCTCTGCTTGGGGATACTTCAGCGGGGGACAATGCATAGAGAGTGCACTGAGAACTAATTGAGTGAGCCAAGTTTCAAACAGGTATCACAAACTGTGTTTGATTTAGCATTCCAAATGCATGTATTCACATAGGAAAAAAGAAGTTAAACCTAAAATTCAAAGTGTTCCTGCAAAGGAACTCTTCAACATAAGATTACGAAATTTGGGCTGCCAAGTGCAACCCATATACTCATTTTTGCTGCCAAGTTTCAACAAGATCGGGGGGTGAAAAAACATTTGCTGAGAGTCCAGTAAACTCTTGAGTTCTGTGGATGCTCTACAAACACGTTCAAACGAAAGTCTATTTTTCTTTACTCTGCTTAGGGGTACATAAACCGGTAACGAAGCGTAGGGAGCACAATGAGAATTCATTCAGTGAGTCAAGTTTCAAGCAGCTAGCACAAACCTTGTTTGATTTAGATTTCCAAAAGCATGTATCCCTAGAGGGGAAAATGTAGTAAAACCTAAATATTCAAAGTCATCCTGCAAAGGAATGCTTCAACCTCGCAGAACAAAATTTGTGCAGCCAAGCGCAACTGGTATACACCTTTTTCCTACCAAGTATCAACAAGATAGGGTGACAAAATATTGGCTGAGGTTTCCGTAATCTCTGAGTTTTTTGGAAGCTCGGTGAATACTTTCCAAAGAAAGTGTGTTTTCCTTGCCTCTGCTTAGGGCTACTTCAACAGGGAACAATGCATAGAGAGTGCACTGAGAACTAGTTGAATGAGTCAAGTTACAAGCACACAGCAAAAGCCGTGTTTGATTTAGAGTTCCATGTGCGTGTATCCCTATAGGGGAAAATGAAGTGAAACCTAAAATTTCAAAGTATTCCTGCAAACCAACTATTCAACCTAGAAGATCTAAATTTGGGCAGCCAAATGCAACCGGTATACTTATCTTTCCTGTTGAGTTAACAACAAGTTAGGGTGAAAAATTATTTGCTGAGATTCCAGGAAACTCAAAGTTCTGTGCAATCACTGCAAATGCTTTCCAATGAAAGTTTCTTTCCCTGGCCTCTGCTTAGGGTTACTTCAACAGAAAACAAAGCATAGAGATCGCACTGAGAACTAGTTGAGTGAGTTTCAGTTTCAAGCAGCTAGCATAAACCGTGTTTGATTTATAAGTCCAAATGCAGACGTCCCTATAAGCAAAAGTGAAGTGAAACCTAAAAATTCAAAGTGTTCCTGCAAACGAACTTTTCAACCTAGAAGAACGACATTTGGGTAGCTAAGTGCAACTGGTATACTCATCTTTCCTGACAAGGGGCATCAAGATCAGGTGAGTAAATATTTGCAGAGATTCCAGTTAACTTGGAGCTCTGTTGAAGCTCTGTAAATGCTTTCTAAGGAAAGCGTATGTTCCTCGCCTCCACTTAGGACCACTTCAACAGGGAACAAAGCACAGAGAGTACACCAGGAACTAATTGAGTGAGTCAAGCTTCAAGCAGCTAGCACAAACAGTGTTTGATTTAGAGTTCCAAATGCATGTATTCCTATAGGTTAAAATGAAGAGAAACCCCCCAAATGCAATGTCTTCCTGAAAGCACATGCTTCAACTTAGAAGAACGAAATTTTGGCAGGCAAATGCAACTGGTATACTCATCTTTCTTACCTAGGATCAACAAGATCAAGTGAAAAAATATTCGCTGAAATTCCAGTAAACTTGGGAGTTTTGTGGAAGCTCTGCAAACACTTACATAAGAAAGCGTATTTTCCTTGCCTCTGCTTGGGGATACTTCAGCGGGGGACAATGCATAGAGAGTGCACTGAGAACTAATTGAGTGAGCCAAGTTTCAAACAGGTATCACAAACTGTGTTTGATTTAGCATTCCAAATGCATGTATTCACATAGGGAAAAAAGAAGTTAAACCTAAAAATTCAAAGTGTTCCTGCAAAGGAACTCTTCAACATAAGATTACGAAATTTGGGCTGCCAAGTGCAACCCATATACTCATTTTTGCTGCCAAGTTTCAACAAGATCGGGTGAAAAAACATTTGCTGAGAGTCCAGTAAACTCTTGAGTTCTGTGGATGCTCTACAAACACGTTCAAACGAAAGTCTATTTTTCTTTGCTCTGCTTAGGGGTACATAAACCGGTAACGAAGCGTAGGGAGCACAATGAGAATTCATTCAGTGAGTCAAGTTTCAAGCAGCTAGCACAAACCGTGTTTGATTTAGATTTTCAAAAGCATGTATCCCTAGAGGGGAAAATGTAGTAAAACCTAAATATTCAAAGTCATCCTGCAAAGGAATGCTTCAACCTCGCAGAACAAAATTTGTGCAGCCAAGTGCAACTGGTATACACCTTTTTCCTACCAAGTATCAACAAGTTAGGGTGACAAAATATTGGCTGAGGTTTCCGTAATCTCTGAGTTTTTTGGAAGCTCGGTGAATACTTTCCAAAGAAAGTGTGTTTTCCTTGCCTCTGCTTAGGGCTACTTCAACAGGGAACAATGCATAGAGAGTGCACTGAGAACTAGTTGAATGAGTCAAGTTACAAGCACACAGCAAAAACCGTGTTTGATTTAGAGTTCCATGTGCGTGTATCCCTATAGGGGAAAATGAAGTGAAACCTAAAATTTCAAAGTATTCCTGCAAACCAACTATTCAACCTAGAAGATCTAAATTTGGGCAGCCAAATGCAACCGGTATACTTATCTTTCCTGTCGAGTTAACAACAAGTTAGGGTGAAAAAATATTTGCTGAGATTCCAGGAAACTCAAAGTTCTGTGCAATCACTGCAAATGCTTTCCAATGAAAGTTTCTTTCCCTGGCCTCTGCTTAGGGTTACTTCAACAGAAAACAAAGCATAGAGATCGCACTGAGAACTAGTTGAGTGAGTTTCAGTTTCAAGCAGCTAGCATAAACCGTGTTTGATTTATAAGTCCAAATGCATACGTCCCTATAAGGCAAAGTGAAGTGAAACCTAAAAATTCAAAGTGTTCCTGCAAACGAACTTTTCAACCTAGAAGAAGGACATTTGGGTAGCTAAGTGCAACTGGTATACTCATCTTTCCTGACAAGGGTCATCAAGATCAGGTGAGTAAATATTTGCAGAGATTCCAGTTAACTTGGAGCTCTGTTGAAGCCCTGTAAATGCTTTCTAAGGAAAGCGTATGTTCCTCGCCTCCACTTAGGACCACTTCAACAGGGAACAAAGCACAGAGAGTACACCAGGAACTAATTGAGTGAGTCAAGCTTCAAGCAGCTAGCACAAACAGTGTTTGATTTAGAGTTCCAAATGCATGTATTCCTATAGGTTAAAATGAAGAGAAACCCCCCCCAAATGCAATGTCTTCCTGAAAGCACATGCTTCAACTTAGAAGAACGAAATTTTGGCAGGCAAATGCAACTGGTATACTCATCTTTCTTACCTAGGATCAACAAGATCAAGTGAAAAAATATTCGCTGAAATTCCAGTAAACTTGGGAGTTTTGTGGAAGCTCTGCAAACACTTACAAAAGAAAGCGTATTTTCCTTGCCTCTGCTTGGGGATACTTCAGCGGGGGACAATGCATAGAGAGTGCACTGAGAACTAATTGAGTGAGCCAAGTTTCAAACAGGTATCACAAACTGTGTTTGATTTAGCATTCCAAATGCATGTATTCACATAGGGAAAAAAGAAGTTAAACCTAAAAATTCAAAGTGTTCCTGCAAAGGAACTCTTCAACATAAGATTACGAAATTTGGGCTGCCAAGTGCAACCCATATACTCATTTTTGCTGCCAAGTTTCAACAAGATCGGGTGAAAAAACATTTGCTGAGAGTCCAGTAAACTCTTGAGTTCTGTGGATGCTCTACAAACACGTTCAAACGAAAGTCTATTTTTCTTTGCTCTGCTTAGGGGTACATAAACCGGTAACGAAGCGTAGGGAGCACAATGAGAATTCATTCAGTGAGTCAAGTTTCAAGCAGCTAGCACAAACCGTGTTTGATTTAGATTTCCAAAAGCATGTATCCCTAGAGGGGAAAATGTTGTAAAACCTAAATATTCAAAGTCATCCTGCAAAGGAATGCTTCAACCTCGCAGAACAAAATTTGTGCAGCCAAGCGCAACTGGTATACACCTTTTTCCTACCAAGTATCAACAAGATAGGGTGACAAAATATTGGCTGAGGTTTCCGTAATCTCTGAGTTTTTTGGAAGCTCGGTGAATACTTTCCAAAGAAAGTGTGTTTTCCTTGCCTCTGCTTAGGGCTACTTCAACAGGGAACAATGCATAGAGAGTGCACTGAGAACTAGTTGAATGAGTCAAGTTACAAGCACACAGCAAAAGCCGTGTTTGATTTAGAGTTCCATGTGCGTGTATCCCTATAGGGGAAAATGAAGTGAAACCTAAAATTTCAAAGTATTCCTGCAAACCAACTATTCAACCTAGAAGATCTAAATTTGGGCAGCCAAATGCAACCGGTATACTTATCTTTCCTGTCGAGTTAACAACAAGTTAGGGTGAAAAATTATTTGCTGAGATTCCAGGAAACTCAAAGTTCTGTGCAATCACTGCAAATGCTTTCCAATGAAAGTTTCTTTCCCTGGCCTCTGCTTAGGGTTACTTCAACAGAAAACAAAGCATAGAGATCGCACTGAGAACTAGTTGAGTGAGTTTCAGTTTCAAGCAGCTAGCATAAACCGTGTTTGATTTATAAGTCCAAATGCAGACGTCCCTATAAGCAAAAGTGAAGTGAAACCTAAAAATTCAAAGTGTTCCTGCAAACGAACTTTTCAACCTAGAAGAACGACATTTGGGTAGCTAAGTGCAACTGGTATACTCATCTTTCCTGACAAGGGGCATCAAGATCAGGTGAGTAAATATTTGCAGAGATTCCAGTTAACTTGGAGCTCTGTTGAAGCTCTGTAAATGCTTTCTAAGGAAAGCATATGTTCCTCGCCTCCACTTAGGACCACTTCAACAGGGAACAAAGCACAGAGAGTACACCAGGAACTAATTGAGTGAGTCAAGCTTCAAGCAGCTAGCACAAACAGTGTTTGATTTAGAGTTCCAAATGCATGTATTCCTATAGGTTAAAATGAAGAGAAACCCCCCAAATGCAATGTCTTCCTGAAAGCACATGCTTCAACTTAGAAGAACGAAATTTTGGCAGGCAAATGCAACTGGTATACTCATCTTTCTTACCTAGGATCAACAAGATCAAGTGAAAAAATATTCGCTGAAATTCCAGTAAACTTGGGAGTTTTGTGGAAGCTCTGCAAACACTTACATAAGAAAGCGTATTTTCCTTGCCTCTGCTTGGGGATACTTCAGCGGGGGACAATGCATAGAGAGTGCACTGAGAACTAATTGAGTGAGCCAAGTTTCAAACAGGTATCACAAACTGTGTTTGATTTAGCATTCCAAATGCATGTATTCACATAGGGAAAAAAGAAGTTAAACCTAAAAATTCAAAGTGTTCCTGCAAAGGAACTCTTCAACATAAGATTACGAAATTTGGGCTGCCAAGTGCAACCCATATACTCATTTTTGCTGCCAAGTTTCAACAAGATCGGGTGAAAAAACATTTGCTGAGAGTCCAGTAAACTCTTGAGTTCTGTGGATGCTCTACAAACACGTTCAAACGAAAGTCTATTTTTCTTTGCTCTGCTTAGGGGTACATAAACCGGTAACAAAGCGTAGGGAGCACAATGAGAATTCATTCAGTGAGTCAAGTTTCAAGCAGCTAGCACAAACCGTGTTTGATTTAGATTTCCAAAAGCATGTATCCCTAGAGGGGAAAATGTAGTAAAACCTAAATATTCAAAGTCATCCTGCAAAGGAATGCTTCAACCTCGCAGAACAAAATTTGTGCAGCCAAGCGCAACTGGTATACACATTTTTCCTACCAAGTATCAACAAGATAGGGTGACAAAATATTGGCTGAGGTTTCCGTAATCTCTGAGTTTTTTGGAAGCTCGGTGAATACTTTCCAAAGAAAGTGTGTTTTCCTTGCCTCTGCTTAGGGCTACTTCAACAGGGAACAATGCATAGAGAGTGCACTGAGAACTAGTTGAATGAGTCAAGTTACAAGCACACAGCAAAAGCCGTGTTTGATTTAGAGTTCCATGTGCGTGTATCCCTATAGGGGAAAATGAAGTGAAACCTAAAATTTCAAAGTATTCCTGCAAACCAACTATTCAACCTAGAAGATCTAAATTTGGGCAGCCAAATGCAACCGGTATACTTATCTTTCCTGTCGAGTTAACAACAAGTTAGGGTGAAAAATTATTTGCTGAGATTCCAGGAAACTCAAAGTTCTGTGCAATCACTGCAAATGCTTTCCAATGAAAGTTTCTTTCCCTGGCCTCTGCTTAGGGTTACTTCAACAGAAAACAAAGCATAGAGATCGCACTGAGAACTAGTTGAGTGAGTTTCAGTTTCAAGCAGCTAGCATAAACCGTGTTTGATTTATAAGTCCAAATGCAGACGTCCCTATAAGCAAAAGTGAAGTGAAACCTAAAAATTCAAAGTGTTCCTGCAAACGAACTTTTCAACCTAGAAGAACGACATTTGGGTAGCTAAGTGCAACTGGTATACTCATCTTTCCTGACAAGGGGCATCAAGATCAGGTGAGTAAATATTTGCAGAGATTCCAGTTAACTTGGAGCTCTGTTGAAGCTCTGTAAATGCTTTCTAAGGAAAGCATATGTTCCTCGCCTCCACTTAGGACCACTTCAACAGGGAACAAAGCACAGAGAGTACACCAGGAACTAATTGAGTGAGTCAAGCTTCAAGCAGCTATCACAAACAGTGTTTGATTTAGAGTTCCAAATGCATGTATTCCTATAGGTTAAAATGAAGAGAAACCCCCCAAATGCAATGTCTTCCTGAAAGCACATGCTTCAACTTAGAAGAACGAAATTTTGGCCGGCAAATGCAACTGGTATACTCATCTTTCTTACCTAGGATCAACAAGATCAAGTGAAAAAATATTCGCTGAAATTCCAGTAAACTTGGGAGTTTTGTGGAAGCTCTGCAAACACTTACATAAGAAAGCGTATTTTCCTTGCCTCTGCTTGGGGATACTTCAGCGGGGGACAATGCATAGAGAGTGCACTGAGAACTAATTGAGTGAGCCAAGTTTCAAACAGGTATCACAAACTGTGTTTGATTTAGCATTCCAAATGCATGTATTCACATAGGGAAAAAAGAAGTTAAACCTAAAAATTCAAAGTGTTCCTGCAAAGGAACTCTTCAACATAAGATTACGAAATTTGGGCTGCCAAGTGCAACCCATATACTCATTTTTGCTGCCAAGTTTCAACAAGATCGGGTGAAAAAACATTTGCTGAGAGTCCAGTAAACTCTTGAGTTCTGTGGATGCTCTACAAACACGTTCAAATGAAAGTCTATTTTTCTTTGCTCTGCTTAGGGGTACATAAACCGGTAACAAAGCGTAGAGAGCACAATGAGAATTCATTCAGTGAGTCAAGTTTCAAGCAGCTAGCACAAACCGTGTTTGATTTAGATTTTCAAAAGCATGTATCCCTAGAGGGGAAAATGTAGTAAAACCTAAATATTCAAAGTCATCCTGCAAAGGAATGCTTCAACCTAGCAGAACAAAATGTGTGCAGCCAAGCGCAACTGGTATACACCTTTTTCCTACCAAGTATCAACAAGATAGGGTGACAAAATATTTGCTGAGGTTTCCGTAATCTCTGAGTTTTTTGGAAGCTCGGTGAATACTTTCCAAAGAAAGTGTGTTTTCCTTGCCTCTGCTTAGGGCTACTTCAACAGGGAACAATGCATAGAGAGTGCACTGAGAACTAGTTGAATGAGTCAAGTTACAAGCACACAGCAAAAACCGTGTTTGATTTAGAGTTCCATGTGCGTGTATCCCTATAGGGGAAAATGAAGTGAAACCTAAAATTTCAATGTATTCCTGCAAACCAACTATTCAACCTAGAAGATCTAAATCTGGGCAGCCAAATGCAACCGGTATACTTATCTTTCCTGTCGAGTTAACAACAAGTTAGGGTGAAAAAATATTTGCTGAGATTCCAGGAAACTCAAAGTTCTGTGCAATCACTGCAAATGCTTTTTCCAATGAAAGTTTCTTTCCCTGGCCTCTGCTTAGGGTTACTTCAACAGAAAACAAAGCATAGAGATCGCACTGAGAACTAGTTGAGTGAGTTTCAGTTTCAAGCAGCTAGCATAAACCGTGTTTGATTTATAAGTCCAAATGCATACGTCCCTATAAGGAAAAGTGAAGTGAAACCTAAAAATTCAAAGTGTTCCTGCAAACGAACTTTTCAACCTAGAAGAACGACATTTGGGTAGCTAAGTGCAACTGGTATACTCATCTTTCCTGACAAGCGTCATCAAGATCAGGTGAGTAAATATTTGCTGAGATTCCAGTTAACTTGGAGCTCTGTTGAAGCTCTGTAAATGCTTTCTAAGGAAAGCGTATGTTCCTCGCCTCCACTTAGGACCACTTCAACAGGGAACAAAGCACAGAGAGTACACCAGGAACTAATTGAGTGAGTCAAGCTTCAAGCAGCTAGCACAAACAGTGTTTGATTTAGAGTTCCAAATGCATGTATTCCTATAGGTTAAAATGAAGAGAAACCCCCCCAAATGCAATGTCTTCCTGAAAGCACATGCTTCAACTTAGAAGAACGAAATTTTGGCAGGCAAATGCAACTGGTATACTCATCTTTCTTACCTAGGATCAACAAGATCAAGTGAAAAAATATTCGCTGAAATTCCAGTAAACTTGGGAGTTTTGTGGAAGCTCTGCAAACACTTACATAAGAGAGCGTATTTTCCTTGCCTCTGCTTGGGGATACTTCAGCGGGGGACAATGCATAGAGAGTGCACTGAGAACTAATTGAGTGAGCCAAGTTTCAAACAGGTATCACAAACTGTGTTTGATTTAGCATTCCAAATGCATGTATTCACATAGGGAAAAAAAGAAGTTAAACCTAAAAATTCAAAGTGTTCCTGCAAAGGAACTCTTCAACATAAGATTACGAAATTTGGGCTGCCAAGTGCAACCCATATACTCATTTTTGCTGCCAAGTTTCAACAAGATCGGGTGAAAAAACATTTGCTGAGAGTCCAATAAACTCTTGAGTTCTGTGGATGCTCTACAAACACGTTCAAATGAAAGTCTATTTTTCTTTGCTCTGCTTAGGGGTACATAAACCGGTAACAAAGCGTAGAGAGCACAATGAGAATTCATTCAGTGAGTCAAGTTTCAAGCAGCTAGCACAAACCGTGTTTGATTTAGATTTTTAAAAGCATGTATCCCTAGAGGGGAAAATGTAGTAAAACCTAAATATTCAAAGTCATCCTGCAAAGGAATGCTTCAACCTAGCAGAACAAAATGTGTGCAGCCAAGCGCAACTGGTATACACCTTTTTCCTACCAAGTATCAACAAGATAGGGTGACAAAATATTTGCTGAGGTTTCCGTAATCTCTGAGTTTTTTGGAAGCTCGGTGAATACTTTCCAAAGAAAGTGTGTTTTCCTTGCCTCTGCTTAGGGC